>NC_080479.1:16127500-16427500 GCF_030265055.1 Doryrhamphus excisus | reverse complement strand
AAAATAAAAAAAATAAAAAAAATTTTAAAAGCTGTGCTATTGAATGCTATCGAATTCAGGAACTAACTCATGACAACACAGGAAGTAGAAGGTGTTGATGTTGCGGTCATGAACAGTCATGTATTAATAAAACAAACATGTACGCAAACTGGAAATAGTACTCCATATTTTTTTGCATTAACCAAAAAAAACATGCTAACTGGTGTGAATGTTAACCAAGGTTCCAGTACAATGGACACTGCACGACTAGAAGCGAAGGCATTAATGATGTCGTTTCCTCGTACGTTATCGCATCACCACATTTTAAAATAATTTTATCATTTTTTTTTTTGTTTGTTTTTTTAATGTTATAATGCTACAGTAAACCTCGGATATATCGGATTCAATTGTTCCCACTGGTTTTGTCCGATATAAGCGAAATCCGTTATATGCGTATACCGGAAAATGTCCGTTTTACGCATATATCGGATTTATATCCGGTATATGCGTAAATCGGATTTTATCCGTTATAAAAAGGCACTTCCTTGACTATGTTTCCAATGTACCTGGACGCGCAGGCAACGCTGCAAACGCTGCAAATGACGTCGTATAGCGGCCTGTCACGATTCGGCGAATCGGAGCGCCACGATGCGGCCATCCGATATATGCGAGGGAAATTTAATGGAAATGCATTGGAACGGGACTGGAGATTTTGTCCGAAATAGGCGAAATCCGTTATAAAAAATCCGATATATGCAATGAATTTTTATTGGAAATGCATTACAGAAAAATCGGTTCTTTTTTTATCTGTCCGTTGTGAGCGAATTTTCGATATATCCGAGTCGGATATATCCGAGGTTTACTGTAGTTAAGACATGACTTTGACCGTGAAATGGATGAACTAAATTTCCTCGGAATATTCTATTCTACAAACAAACGAGAGGCTGATGGATTACGTTAAACTTTTGATGTTCCACTGTATCAATTTTTTGTTACTGTAGCTATTAAAATATGAAATATTTATATAAGCGATATAGGCAGGTTTTATGACTTTTTTTTTTTTTTTTTTCCAGAGTGGAAAAGTCTATAGTGTCGTGTGGCTGTGTCAGTCCCCTCATTAAAATAGCCAATATATAAAAAGGACTGCTGAAGCTACAGGAAACAGCATAAAGGCTTTGCCTGCCCTTCATTTCACATTACTGTGGGGAAATTATGCAAAAAGCATCATTAAAACGCCTCAATAAAGCCAACTGCAAATGTTTATGGTAACACAGCGCTGGCATCGGCCCCATCAACACCAAGTCACCATACTTTAAGAGGCTTTAACGCCGTGTTCGGGTCCTTCTGTCATTGTTTATGCTCACATCCTTTTTTTTTTTTTACTTGTGTCTATTCCTTATGTCTCAAGGGGAACGGCTTCGCAGTCAATATCACATTTATATTCATGCGATTAGCACCAATCTCCCCTACGGTCGGTCTCCGCAGTCAGTCAGCAAAACTTCATATTATCCTTTTTTTTTTTTTTTAAAGGTGACTTCTGTGATGTTTTTTTTAGCCGTGTTATATAGTAGTAGACCCCGCAGTCTGACTCAACACCGGGTGACCTCTCTCCGCCTCAAAGGGATGGCTGACGGTGCGGTTACAGATGGTAGCTGACAACACTTGCGGTTACAGAAGCCTGCTGCTTCCCCTCCGGGCACAACTTAACGATGTTGATACTTCGGGAAATATATTGTATCGGTAAATAAAACTTGATAATTGGGGAGATTTCGGGGGGATGCAAGTGATTGCTCAGTGGTATCGTGCTTGGATCCATGCATATTAACAGATATTTAATCAATTTTTTTTTTTTAATGAATGGGAAATCCAGCCATTTTGCATTTATGGTATAACATCTTAATTAGGCTTTTTATCGGGGGAGAAAGATCTCTCTCGTTTGCCCTACTCCCACAACACACTAACACACTAACATAGATGCAAAATGTTTTGCATTCATATTAGTATGTGTTTATATATATGTATATATACATATATATAAACTTTTGGGGCTCCAGTCCTGATCCGGTGTGGCATGCCGCAAAGCGCCACTCACACTGTTCACATTTGTTCACTTCCTGCTTTCCTAATATAGTTAAAATATAGTTAAAGTTATATATATATATACACATATACACACACACATGTGAATGGTGGCATACTTCTTATTTGTTGTTGCACCGTGAGCGAGGGTTCATTTCACATGTGCGGGTATACAAATAAACACATACAAACTAATATGCATGCAAAGCACATCTCCAGGGATGTTGGTGACATACTTCTTATTTGTTGTTGCACCGTGAGCGAGGTAGACATTGGGTTCATTTCACATGTGCGGGTATAGAAATAAACACATACATACTAATATACATGTAAAACATTTGAATGTACGTTGGTGTGACTTGTGCTGTTTTTTTGATGCACCGTGAGTGAGTGGACATTGGGGTTTCATTATTTCAACAACCACACATTGAAATGCATGCATGCTAATATACATGCAAAACATCTCCAGGGATTGTTAGTGGCGTACTTCTTATTTGTTGTGAAATGAACCCAATGCATACCTCGCTCACGGTGCAACAACAAATAAGAAGTATGCCACTAAACATTCCTGGAGATGTTAGTGACATACTTCTTATTTGTTGTTGCACCGTGAGCGAGGTAGGCATTGGGTTAATTTCACATGTGCGGATATAGAAATAAACACATACATACTAATATACATGTAAAAAACATTTTAATGTATGTTGGTGTGACTTGTGCTGTTTTTTGATGCACCGTGAGTGAGTGGACATTTGGGTTTCATTATTTCAACATCCACACATTGAAATGCATGCATGCTAATATACATGCAAAACATCTCCAGGGATTGTTAGTGGCGTACTTCTTATTTGTTGTGAAATGAACCCAATGCCTACCTCGCTCACGGTGCAACAACAACTAAGAAGTTTGCCACTAACAATCCCTGGAGATGTTTTGCATGCATATGAGTATGTATGTGTTTATTTCTATACCCGCACATGTGAAATGAACCCTCACTCACGGTGCAACAACAAATAAGACGTTTGCCACTAACACTCCCTGGAGATGTTTAACATGTATATTAGTATGCATGCATTTGAATTGTGTATTGAATTAATGAAACCCAAATGTCCACTCACTCCCGGTGCATCAAAAAACAGCACAACTCACACTAACATACATTAAAATGTTTTGCATGTATATTAGTATGTACGTGTTTCTTTCAATACCCACATATCTGAAATGATCCTAAATGCAAAGAAACCCAAATGTTTAGCTCACTTACGGTGCAACAAAAAAATAAAACACAAGTCACACTAACATACATGCAAATGTTTTGCATGTATATTAATGCATATGTGTTTGGTTTCATACCAGAACATAAGAAATTTACCCAAATGTCCACTCACTCACGGTGCATCCAAAAACAGCACAAGTCACACTAACATACATTAAAATGTTTTGCATATATATTAGTATATATGTGTTTATTTCAATGCCCAGAAATGTAAAATGAACCCAAGTGCCTACCTCACTCACGGTGCATCAAAAAAAAAAAAAAAACGGCACAAGTTGCACTAACATGCAAATATTTTGCATGTATGTTAGTATGTATGTCTTTATGTTGATACCCACACATGTTGGTTTTGGTTGCACTGTGAGAGAGGGAGATGTTTTTTTTTTTTTTTTTGATTAAACAAAGTCATTTTATTTAAGGCTAATAGACAGTACTTCCTTAATGTTATGTGCAGTAAGGCAGTACCACAGGCATTTTAATTACACTGTATTCCTGTAAACAACCAATGCATTGTGTTACGATTGGCCCATTTCCTTCTGTTCATGAACCTAAAGTGGAATAATCGGGCCTTGGTAGAAGCCAAGCATTTTATAGTCATCATGACTGTTATTTGCAGAGTTTTGTGAAGGCTGATTTCATTAGCAACTCGGACGCAATGCATAGCGATGATACACAAAAATATGTAATTCGCTGATATGTGCATAATAGTGTCCCGAGTGTCATTTCAACACAGCTTAATTAGCTTCAGAGAGGATCAGCGGTCTGCGCCCTCCTCGTTGGTTTCTGCAGAATTCTGAGTTTTTTGAAGGACAAAGCCAGCGGAGGGCGAGACGAGACCATCTGACAAGTACCAGCTCCCAAGCACCTCCTCTGGTTTCCACTGTCTCTGCCATCTAATTAGGCTTCAATCATTTGCAGGAGCGCCGCTTGCGGTAAATTATTTCAGAGCGGCGGACGTGCCGAGCCGTGAGCGAGCTTGAGAATCCCAGAGACTAACTAGGCTGGCGTAAAAAAAAAAAAAAAGGAAGATAAAGGTAGAAAGAGTTGAGAGATAAATGAGGCTGAGGGAGAGACAATCTCCAGAAAAAAAAAAAAAAGACAAAATGTCCCCCTTTCTCGGTCTTTGCAGGAAAGCTAATGAACAAAGCTATCGGCTAAGTTTTTTTTTTACTGATAACATACGACTTATTGATCGTAACCTGACACTCCAGATGGTTACGAGAGTTTGCTTCACAAATCCATCCGGGAGCTGAACCAAAAAGGAAAAAAAAAGCACATAAATAAATAATGTATCGTACCAGATGGTGCAGAGTTCCTCAGTCCTTGGCCCAACTTAAGACATCGGAGATCCTCAATAACGGGGTTGTTGTGTATGTTTGTTGAAGACAAACGGTCGCTTTTGGTTTGGGAAAACTTGCTAGTACGTGTCTGTGCAACAATAATGATATTATATACTACAGTGTTGTTAATTAGGGCGCTAATTATGTCTAGCTTAGTGGTTGCGTTAGCTGCGTTAGCTACTGACTAACACGTACGATTGTCAAGTCTCGTTTAATCAACATTGTACACTCAAAAAACAAACTATATGCAGTAATTAGACACTATTTATAAGAATAAACATTTTAAAAAAAAGCACAGTGTGAAGTGGCGATTTGCGGCATCCCACACCGGATCAGGACCGGAGCCCCAAAAGTTTTTAATTTTAGCCCAGCCTTAACTATATATATATGCAAATGTTTTGCATGTATATTAGTACATATGTGTTTAGTTTCATACCAGAACATAAGAAATGTACCCAAATGTCCACTCGCTCACGGTGCATCAAAAAAACAGCACAAGTCACACCAACATACATTAAAATGTTTTGCATGTGTATTAGTATGTATGTGTTTTTTTTTTCCAATACCCATACATCTGAAATGATCCCAAATGTAAATAAACCCAAATGTTTAGCTCACTTACGGTGCAACAAAAAAACACAAGTCACACTAACATACATGCAAATGTTTTGCATGTATATTAGTACATATGTTTATATGTTTGTATTAGTTTAGTTTCATGCCAGCACATAAGAAATGTACCCAAATGTCCACTCACTCACGGTGCATCAAAAAGTCACAGTAACATACATTAAAATGCTTTGCATGTATATCAGTATGTATGTGTATTTTGACAATGTTGATGTGGGTATTAAAATAAACTATATGAAGTAATTAGACACTATTTATAAGAATAAACATTAAAAAAGTGTGAAGTGGCGATTTGCGGCATGCCACACCGGATCAGGACCGGTGCCCCAAAAGTTTTAAATTTTAGCCCAGCCTTAACTATTTAGATTGTCAGTCTAGATTAATCAACATTGTACACTCAAAGAACAAAAAAATATGAAGTAATTGGACACTATTTATAAGAATAAACATAAAAAAAAAGACGCTGAGTGGCGCTTTGCGGCATGCCACACCGGATCAGGACCGGAGCCCCAAAAGTTTAGAATTTTAGCCCAGCCTTAACTATGTAGATTGTCAGTCTAGATTAATCAACATTGTACACTCAAAGAACAAAAATATGAATTAATTAGACACTATTTATAAGAATAAACATGAAAAAAAAAACACAGTGTGAGTGGCGCTTTGCGGCATGCCACACCGGATCAGGACCGGAGCCCCAAAAGTTTTAAATTTTAGCCCAGCCTTAACTATTTAGATTGTCAGTCTAGATTAATCAACATTGAACACTCAAAAAACAAACAATATGAAGTAATTAGACACTATTTATAAGAATAAACATGAAAAAAAAATAAGAATAAACATGAAAAAAAAAACAGTGTGAGTGGTGCTTTGCGGCATCCCACACCGGATCAGGACCGGAGCCCCAAAAGTTTTAAATTTTAGCCCAGCCTTAACTATGTAGATTGTCAGTCTAGATTAATCAACATTGTACACTCAAAGAACAAAAAAATATGAAGTAATTAGACACTATTTATAAGAATAAACATTAAAAAAAAAACACACTGAGTGGCGATTTGCGGCATGCCACACCGGATCAAGACCGGAGCCCCAAAAGTTTTAAATTTTTAAATGTTAGTTAGCAGAGAATAACAGTAAGCCGCATATGACATCATAGACGGGCAACAGAACTGATGTCCAGTTCCTGGTTCTTTGTATTAGCAAGCTAATAGGATGCTAAAAAAAAATGCTAATGCTAAAAATACATGATACTCATGCAGTGTATTTATAATGTGATAAGACGTCCACTATACTGTTTGCTAACCGGAAAATGGACGCATACAGGCAAAATTTTAACCAAAATTTTCGACATTGAACACGAGGAACTGACCAAGGGTGCTGCTATCGTGTTATTGTTTTTTTTTTGTTTTTTTTTTTTTTTTTAATAGCATCACCTTCAGTGGTTATTTACTGTACATATTATTATATGTACTCATACATGCATATGCATGAGTGCCTTCCCAGATTGCTCCCAAATGATCCGACATCAGGCATAAAATAGCAATGTAAATCGACTCTCGCATTGTGAGTATTTTTGCAATGCGGCCATGCTTGCTTTGAAGCACAACGATGGCTTTTTCCAGGCTCGGATAATGGCCGCAGTACGCAGTTATTAGAATCTCTTTGATGTGACAACTGCGCCAACCTGCTCGCAGTCTTTGTGAATTGATCCGGCTCAATTAGCGGGCCCACAGAGACAACATTCAAAGGGTGCCCAACCCCCCCAATACACACACACTATGACACATACATGTATACATATGCCAGGTACGTACAAAAAGACAAATTGTGACAAGACTGTGGAATTGTTGTTAAAAAAAAAAAAAAAAAAAATCAATGGCATGACTTTCAACACCGTGTAGTTAACTTCCTGCAGTCGTTGGCCCGGATCCAAATATGAAACATTTCCCCGTCATTAGTGCTTCTCGTATCATCGTCGTGTGCTTTGTGTCTTTTATGAATTGAAGTACATGCGCGCACAATGAGATATCGCTTCTCTGGTTGACCCATTTCAATTTGTCTTCATCAGTCATACCAATTAAGTTGTCGATTAGTCGACATTCCCGTGCCGGTCGAACCCCCTTGTTCTCTGGTTGTAGCCCACAACCCATTGCTCTGTCTTTCCCGCCAATATAATCAGATAATATAATACATGTTTTTATCTTTACATTCGAGTTTATTGAACAAGCACTTGAACTAGATACATGCTTTGATTCTATATTCCATTTTATCCCGACTTGTTTTATTTACTTCATTTTACTTCCACTAAGCCAGGGGTGTACAAAGTGCGGCCCGGGGACAATTTGCAGGACTAAATGTTTCTTTTTGGCCTGCGGCACATTAAAAAAAATTTATTTAACAGCAAAAATGGAAAAAAATTAACAGCAATTTTACTCGAGAAAAAAGTTGCAATTTCATAAAAATAATATTGTGATATTATGAGCAGAAATAACCTCATAAAGTTGAAATATTAAGGAAAAAAAGTCATAATATGACAAACAAAACAAAGTTACAGTCATGATGTGCTATATATGTCACTATATTGACTATGGTAACCATTATGTCATTAGATGGTCATATCACCTCGTATTTCAGTACGTGACAAAAAATAATAATTAAAAAATAATAAACTACATTAAGAAAGCAGGAAGTGAACAAATGTAACAGTTACTGATTGTTAAAACAAATTTTTAATTTTTAATTTTTAATTTTTAATTTTTAATTTTTAATTTTTAATTTTTAATTTTTAATTTTATAAAAAAATAAAAAAATGTTACTGATTGTAAAAGTACCAGATGGAGGGGTTGGATTTAATAAGCTTTGCTTCTTCCTACTCCTTTTGGACATGTGGAACTGTGAACTGATTATGGGATGCATTCAATTGTAATCTGATGCATGTTCAAATGAAATAAAACCATTACCGTTACCATGACATCCAAATATTGTAGGATAATAGTCATAATTATGAGAAGAAAATCAGAAAAATTGAAAATGACAAAAATAACAGCTGAATTTTGCGAGAAAGTGAAAATATTAAGGAAAAAGAATCCTCTTCTAATGTTAATATGGTTGCAATTTTACAAGTATAAACTTTGTAATATTATGAGGAACAGTAATTCAGTAGCATGGCATTGAAAAATTACACTAAATAAAGTTGTACATTTTTTAAGTTAAAATTTGGAATAAAAATATTAAAAACATGATTTCATTTCACACATATCACAAAGCTGAGACGCATATCTACATTGTTACTTTACAAAATCAAAATGACCTTTGCATCTTTTCATTTATCCTCCGTCGCCCTCGGTGGAAAAAGTTTGGACACCCCCTCAGGCTAAACAAAGCTCACGGTTATCAGTCAAGTATGAGCTTCCTTATTTACCAATTACACGGAATCAGTGTGACTCTTCATTAAGCAGGGGCCCGTGTGAAAAGACATATGGTGTCACAACAGTGTTATGATCGCCACTTTCCATATGGCGCTCACGATGCTGCCAAGCACGGAAATCACACACTATCACACCTACTGTAGTGCAAGCACGATTCCAGCATGACTTTTAATAACTGATATTCACACACAAAAGCGACTCTTCCCAAGCTAGTTACGCCGCTGTAGACCTGTAAATAAACAGAAAGTTAACAGTTTGTATCGCTGTGCTGCTACAGCAGTTTTTGCTAATATAGGCTTAAAAATAGCTAAAATATAATAATAGAAGACCTTCAGAAGACTCACTTAAAGATGCTGTGATGATATGTAGTATTCTACACTGGTCACTAGGCGTCAGTAATGTTCGGTGAGACACACAAGCACCAGACTTGTCTCAAAAAAGACCTGGTAATCGTAAACACAGGCAGCCATCAATTTTTATGCTGCTTTATTGTCCTCTAATTAAATGCTTCAGGCGGATAAAATTGTGCATTATGGAAAGATTTTCCATTTTAAACTCATATTGGTCCATGTTTGTACATTTCTCAGGAGTTGCCTGGTCCTCATAGATGGCAACGGATCAAATTGTGCATTATGGGAAGATTTTCCATTTTAAACTCGTATTGGTCCATGTTTGTATATTTCTCAGGAGTAGCCGACTATAAGGACCAGGCAACTCCTGAGAAATATACAAACATGGAGCAATACGAGTTTAAAAAAAAAAAGAGTTTCCATTTTAAACTCGTATTTGTCCATGTTTGTATATTTCTCAGGAGTTGCCTGGTCCAATACGAGTTAAAAAAAAAATCATTTTAAATTCATATTGGTCCATGTTTGTATATTTCTCAGGAGTTGCCTGGTCATCATAGACGGCAACTCCTGAAAAATATACAAACATGGACCAATACGAGTTTAAAATTGAAAATTTTCCCATAATGCACAATTTGATCCGTTGCCGTCTATGAGGACCAGGCAACTCCTGAGAAATATACAAACAAATAAAAAAATATATTTTCCATTTTAAACTCGAATTGGTCCATGTTTGTATATTCCTCAGGAGTTTGTGTATTTCTGACATACACAAACATGGACCAATACGAGTTAAAAAAAACGATTTTCCATTTTAAACTCGTATTGGTCCATGTTTGTATATTTCTCAGGAGTTGCCTGGTCCTCCATAGATGGCAACTCCTGAGAAATATACAAACATGGACCAATATGAGTTTAAAAAAAAAAGATTTTCCATTTTAAACTCGTATTGGTCCATGTTTGTATTTTTCTGACATATACAAACATAGACCAATATGAGTTAAAAAAAAATATTTTCTATTTTAAACTCGTATTGGTCCATGTTTGTATATTTATCAGGAGTTGCCTGGTCCTCATAGACGGCAACTCCTGAAAAATATACAAACATGGACCATTACGAAATCTTCCCAAAATGCACAATTTGATCCATTGCCGTCTATGAGGACCAGGCAACTCCTGAGAAATATACAAACAAACAAATTTAAAAACATATTTTCCATTTTAAACTCGTATTGGTCCATGTTTGTATATTTCTCAGGAGTTGCCTGGTCCTCCATAGATGGCAACTCCTGAGAAATATACAAACATGGACCAATATGAGTTAAAAAAAAAAGATTTTCTATTTTAAACTCGTATTGGTCCATGTTTGTATATTTATCAGGAGTTGCCTGGTCCTCATAGACGGCAATGGATCAAATTGTGCATTATGGGAAGATTTTCCCATAGAGTTGCCGTCTATGAGGACTAGGCAACTCCTGAGAAATATACAAATATGGACCAATACGAGTTTAAAATAGAAAATCTTCCCATGATGCACAATTTGATTTGTCCAAATTGTAGACGGACACATGAGTTCATCGACTCATGTGTGCCATTTTATGATGTAGTAACATGCTGCTTCTGTACAAAAGTGGTTTTCCTCGAAATAACATCACTGTAATGTCTAAACGGAGCTTGCTGCTTACGTTGTAACCAAATATAGTTATATCAAATATGAATTGATTAATGAACCGATGTTGATTTTTTTCCCTCAGTGTGTCTTGTGACCTTTTCATCCGTAGTCCAGGATAAGACATCTATTCCCTGTCTCATAGGCCTGAAAAGCCAAGGTCAGTTGGAGTTTGCTGAAGCTCAGAATGGTCACAATCAATATGACCTCGGGGCCCCCATGGTGTAAACACATACAGTACACATGCACACAGTGTGTGTGTGTTTCTGTGTGTGTGTGTGTGTGTGTGTGTGTGTGTTGCCTTGCAGGGAAGGAGCCAAGAAAGCAACCTCAGCAGTTTAGGGAGAGAAAGTGAGAGGAGACAGCCCGGAGCTGCAAGTTGTAAGCCTCCCATTCGCTCTTAGGTTGATGTCAGATCAGTCTCTTTCTCCGACACGCTGTTGAACATCAAAAAACGCCCGGTATCGGTTACAGCTGTGTCAAGCGGGCAAAAAATACACGTTGCATTTGCACTTGTTTGACTGGCTTAAAGATGTCAAACTTGCAGTTGTGTCTTTGACTATTAAAGTAGTTGACTTAATACAGATATATGGGATGTCTAAATACCAATACAATACACTTTATTTCATTCATTCATTCATTTTCTACCCCACAAGGCTCGCGGGGGGGGGGGGGGGGGGTGCTGGAGCCTATCCCAGCTGTCTTCGCGCGAGAGCCGGGGTACACCCTGGACTGATCGCCAGCCAATCACAGGGCACATATAGACAAACAACCATTCACACTCACATTCATACCTATGGACAATTTGGAGTCGCTAATTAACCTAGCATGTTTTTTTTTTTTTGAATGTGTGAGGAAACCGGAGTATCCGGAGAAAACTCCACACAGAGATGGCTGAGGGTGGAATCGAACTCGGGTCTCCTAGCTGTGAAGCCAGTGTGCTAACCACTCGGCCGCAGTATATTTTTCATCAAAATAGTAGTCATGCCAAAATGTTGTGTTGCTGCTGGATGTTCACAGTATCCGAGTGATACTGTCATGGTGTGCTGGAGCCTATCCCAGCTGTCTTCGGGCGAGAGGCGGGGTACACCCTGGACTGATCGCCAGCCAATCACAGGGCACATATAGACAAACAACCATTCACACTCACATTCATACCTATGGACAATTTGGAGTCGCTAATTAACTTAGCATGTTCTTTTTTTTTTTGGAATGTGGGAGGAAACCGGAGTCCCCGGAAGAAAACCCACGCATGCACGGGGAGAACATGCAAACTCCACACAGAGATAGCTGAGGGTGGAATTGAACTCAGGTCCTAGCTGTGTGGCCTGCGCACTAACCACTTTCTATGCCACATGTCCTCCAATGAACTGCTATTGCTCAGACACAATACAGAATGGGAAACTTTAAAACTCATATTGGTACTTCTTTGTATATTTTTAGGTACACCTTTGGAGTGTTAAGTTACTGTGTGATGAGTTTAGTGTTTTTTTTTGCAAGCATAAACATGGCTAAATAAACTAATAGACATAGACATGTTTTCGATAATAGACATGTTTTTAGAATGTGGGAGGAAACCGGAGTACAAATAAAAATTAATCAAAATAAAAATAGTAAAAATAAAAATAAAATTTAAAAATTAAAATATATAAATAAATAAAACAAAAAAATGACTGCTTTGCTCAGACACAATGCAGAATGCGAAACTTTAAAACTCATATTGGTACTTCTTTGTATATTTTTAGGTACACCTTTGGAGTGTTAAGTTACTGTGTGATGAGTTTAGTGTTTTTTTGCAAGCATAAACATGGCTAAATAAACTCATAGACATAGACATGTTGTTTTCTATAATAGACATGTTTTTTAGAATGTGGGAGGAAACCGGAGTACAAATAAAAATAAAATAAAAATAGTAAAAATAAAATTAAAAAAATTAAAAATAAAATAAAACAAAAAAAACGAAAAAAAAATTCAGAGGGTGGAATCGAACCCTTGTCTCCTAGCTGTGAGGTCTGTGCGCTAACCACACGACAACACAACTGGGATTCTCTAAAACTGTTTGTACTATGTTGGTTTTCTAGCTGCAGCACATGTTTGTTTCATGACCTGCATGCCTTCCACTGTTATCGCGCTATTCTTCACACCGAATCTACCGTGTTTTGCAAGGGTTATCCCGCTGCCATCTCCCCTTTTAATCTCAGCGTTATCGCTTGCTTTATCCGTGTGTGACTGACCCCCATGTTATTATGCGCCATAATCACAGCCTTGACCTTTTTGTACACCGCTAAAACGCTCTCCCGGAATGTTCCTACCTCCTTTTGCGTTATTCGATGATTCCAATATTTTTAATGTTTCCAGTGAGTCTCTGCTGACTGATTTTTTTTTTTTTTTAGCTCATGACTGAATGGATGTCTTATTCCAGTCGAGGATGACAGCTAATACTGAAAATGGTAGACAAGATAGAGAACGGAAAAATATACTCTGGATGATTACCATCAAGTCGGTTTTAGGGAGCATCCATCTGCGACGCTCCTTGCGATTTGACACAAATAGGAAATGTCTCAGATTTATTTTGCAGTGTCGTGCACACAGAATCTTCTCTGAGTTAGAAGTCAAATGGAAATAGGCACAGTGTAGTGAAATAAGAGTGTTTAAATATGGCTAGCAGGTTGTTGGTCGATTATTTCTCTGTGTAGTTCATCCCTAAATTTGAAACACTTATATGCTAGGACTATGTTAAAAAGCCATAGCATTTCAGTATGTGGAATCAAACTATGGGATGGATTGAGTAAGGACCTCAAACAATGCACAACGATGAGCCAATTCAAGAAGCAATACAAGCAGTTGATGTTTGCTAAATAAAAGGGTCTTGAACCAGTCATGATGTGCTATATATATCGCTATATTGACACTTACTAATTAAAATTAAAATTAAAATTAAAATTAAAATTAAAATTAAAATTAAAATTAAAATTAAAATTAAAATTAAAATTAAAATACAAACTTAAATTATATTAGGATAAAAATTAAAAAAATAAACAAACAAAAAACTTAAACTATATTAGGAAAGCAGGAAGTGAACAAATGTAACAGTTACTGCTTGTAAAAGTACCAGATTGAAATTAAAATTGAAATTGAAATTAAAAAACAAACTTAAACTATATTAGGATAAAAATAAAAAAATTAAACAAACAAAAAAACTTAAACTATATTAGGAAAGCAGGAAGTGAACAAATGTAACAGTTACTGATTGTAAAAGTAGCAGATTAAAACTAAAATTAAAATTAAAAAACAAACTTAAATTATATTAGGATTAAAATTAAACAAACAAAAAACTTTAACTATATTAGGAAAGCAGGAAGTGAACAAATGTAACAGTTACTGATTGTAAAAGTACCAGATTAAAATTAAAATTAAAATTAATAAACAAACTTAAATTATATTCTGATAAAAATTAAAAAATTAAACAAACAAAAAAAAATTTAAATATATTGGGAAAGCAGGAAGTGAACAAATGTAACAGTTACTGATTGTAAAAGTAGCAGATTAAAATTAAAATTACTAAACAAACTTAAATTATATTCGGATAAAAATTAAAAAATTAAACAAACAAAAAAAACTTTAAATATATTGGGAAAGCAGGAAGTGAACAAATGTAACAGTTACTGATTGTAAAAGTACCAGATTAAAATTAAAATTAAAACAAAAAATAACTTAAATTATATTAGGAAAGCAGGAAGTGAACAAATGAATGTTATATGAATGAATATATGAATGTGAATTTGAGTGTGAATGGTTGTTTGTCGATATGTGCCCTGTGATTGGCTGGCCACCACCTCCAGCCAAGACAGCTGGGCTAGTCTCCAGAAAGCCAGCGACCGTCGTGACGCTAAGCGGTAGAAAATGAATGAATTAAATTAACAAAAGCGACAAACCATGTCCTGTTTGCTACCTTTGCAACAAATTTGACCTGTTTTTTTTTCTGTAGGATGTGTATTTCATTGTGTAGTAACACAAAGGTAACATGATGTCGGGTTTTCTCCTGAGTATATAGTGTTTGATGCTTGAAGATGTTGCATCTGATTTATGGTAAGGAAGCATATTTTCTCTTGATAATCCACTTCAACAATCCCCATGACAACAACCTCCCCTTCCGAAGATGACAACCACACATGTTGCGGCCTCGAGCATGAGATGGATATGGGTGTGGGGTTTTTGTGTTCTAGATGAAGAGGAGGCGGGGGAAAGGGGAAAATGAGATCTGAAGAACCTGGGGGGGGGGGGAAGTTGAGATGTGACTGCAATCAAATTATTGGCCAATCAAGTCATAACATGAGTAATTCAAGGCTTACACTGACATCCTTAATCTGATTGCTTGGGCATTAAGGGCTCAAAAAGGGTGGCTCTTCATGAGCACGCTCACTTGGGGCTACCTGGTTCCCAAAAGCTTCTTTGATGTGGAAAATGAGATATTCCCATTTGGTGGAATGTACAGTATTTGTTTGAGTGAATTTTGTTGAATTGAATTGAATTATCCGGTGGACCGTTGGAAACATATCTTCTTTCTAATTCATGTTTTCATGACCGCCCAGTTAAAAAAATCACATTTCTAATGTATTTTTATTACGATAATGATGGTAATTCCTCTTGAACGGTTTATAAAAACCTCTACTAAATCTGAGGCCATGGTTTTCAGCCAGGTCGGGAGTGGGTTCTTTCTCCAGTTGGAGGAATTCAAGTATCTCAGGGTCTTGTTCAGGAGCGAGGGATGGACAGGAGATGGATCGATGAATCGTCGTCGAGCTTCATTTACCGCTTGATTTATGTTCCCACGCTGACCTAGGGTCATGAACTTTGTGTTATGACCGAAATAACAAGATAGAGGCATCTCTGATGATGTCTTATGGGCATGCCCACCCTTGAGGAGCAACCATCTCTCCATCAGAAAAGCAGGAATAATAACTGAGACTTCCGGATGAAGAATTCAATGGAGAGTTTGGTAAACTGGTAATGTTTTACAGACGCCTCGGAGTATATGTCTATTAATGAGAGGGACCCGACTGGAAGAGTGAGGTTACAGGGAGAAGAGATACAGAATTTTAAGAACTTCAACAGTTCAGAACGATGGAGATTGTGAAAAGGAGTTAAAGAAGCGTGTGGTCTGGAGACAGTGGCACTGAGGAAAAGACAGGAAGTAGAAGATGCTGGATGCTGAGGCTCTCATTGGGAGTGACCAGGATGGATAGGATTACGAACAAGTACATCAGAGGGACATTACATGTTAGAGGCCTTGGAGATCGATTTGCTTGTTGTTCTCCATGTTATTACTACATCTTGCCTTTTAAGATGAAATGTCTGTTCTTGGTGTCTGGTTTTATAAAATGTGACTTATAGTCCAGTGTGACTTAGGTTTTATTTTTTTCTTTATTGTGCATTTCTGGCTGGTGTGATTTATATGCTAGAATACAGTGATTGTATTTACATTATTTCCTTGGGGAAAAAAATATTCAGTTTAAATTTTCGGTTTTGTATTTGCTAAATACAAGGATGAAGATTTAAAATTAAAATTAAAATTGTTTACACTCTAACCTATGAATAACCTCATCACATCCAACATATGGCCCCCTTAAATTAAATTTAAAATGTAATTTTAGTTTTAAATGTATTTATTTAATTCAAACTTAAATTATATTAGGATGAATATTAAAAATGTAATATTAAAAAAATATTAAATATAATATATTATAATATTATATATTATAATATATAATATATAATATTATAATATTATATAATATATATAATATTAAAAAAAACAACTTAAACTATATTAGGAAAGCAGGAAGTGAACAAATGTAACAGTTACTGATTGTAAAAGTACCAGATGGAGGGGTAGGATTTAATAAGCTTTGCTTCTTCCTACTCCTTTTGGACATGTGGAACTGTGAACTGATTATGTGATGCATTCAATTGTAATCTGATGCATGTTCAAATGAAATAAAACCATTACCAATTTTTGTCCGACATTTTGAACAAATTCATAACAAAATCCAACGTGAAACTGCATTTTGGGGCTCATGTTTCTGCATCTTCAGACATGTTTTTGTGCTGATTTGCATGCGGAAGGTTCCTGACTTTTTTTTAATTTTTTTTAAACACCTCGGTGCCCCGCCCTATCTCCATATACACATGCACAAGTTCACACGCCGCCGTGCATGGTGCTCTGCATTCGGGGGAAATGGCTGCCAAGGGAACAGCTTGTATGGGAGAGAGGCAGCACACAAGGAAAGGAACCACAGTAGAGGCAGTTGCGGTTTAAATGGAGTACTGTATATTCAGGTATTGGATGTTTTGCCGTATATTAACAGGTACAACGGCCCCAGCTGAATGGCGTAATAAAGCGTGTATGTATGTGTGTGTGTGTGTGTTCTTGTTTAAAGCCATATGCTTACGGCTCGCAGACAGGCGTTCATAAAAGGCTTATTGTGGTGATATCATAAATGAGCAATCACCCATCTTTTCACAGTGTTGGCACTCAGCCTTCTTCACAATACGTTTCCATGTTCAGCCTCGCATTTATTCTCGGCAACAATCCCGACTCCATCACCACCGCCTGACTTCATCCATTGTGCGGATATTGTGGTGTGTGTGTGTGTGTGTGTGTGTGTGACGCGTACCGTGTGTGTGTGTCGATGATGGAAGGTGTTCCTCCCTATTGCTAATAAGGCCTGTCAAGAGGAGGTGACAAGTACTGACAAGGTGAGCGGTGCGTACCTGGTTAACACTCTAACCTATGAATAACCTCATCACATCCAACATATGGCCCCCTTCCATAAGGCGTGTCGCAAACAATGCTGCACATGAGGCTGCTTGTCAATCAAAGCAGCAGGCTGCTGCTTCTCTGTATATGTCCACTATTATTCATACTATGTAATGGTTATGGTTGTATTTCATTTGAACATGCATCAGATTACAATTGAATGCATCCCATAATCAGTTCACAGTTCCACATGTCCAAAAGGAGTAGGAAGAAGCAAAGCTTATTAAATCCTACCCCTCCATCTGGTACTTTTACAATCAGTAACTGTTACATTTGTTCACTTCCTGCTTTGCTCATATAGTTTAAGTTGATTTTTTTTGTTTTTGTTTTTTTTTATTTTTAATTTTTTTTTTTTTAATTTTTACATTTTATTTTTATTTTTACTACTATTTTTATTTTTATTTGTACTCCGGTTTCCTCCCACATTCCAAAAACATGTCTATCATAGAAAACAACATGTCTATGTCTATTAGTTTATTTAGCCATGTTTATGCTTGCAAAAAAAACACTAAACTCATCACACAGTAACTTAACACTCCAAAGGCGTACCTAAAAATATACAAAGAAGTACCAATATGAGTTTTAAAGTTTCCCATTCCGCATTGTGTCTGAGCAACTGAGAAACTTCAAAACTCATGTTGGTACTTCTTTGTATATTTTTAGGTACACCTTTGGAGTGTTAAGTTACTGTGTGATGAGTTTAGTGTTTTTTTGCAAGTATAAACATAGACATGTTTTCTATAATAGACATGTTTTCGGAATGTGGCAGGAAACCATAGTACCCGGAGAAAACGATTATTTTTGTCACAATAGTATATATATATTTTTGAATATAGTTCACACTGGAAGTTAAGACATTTCTGTCGGAGTGAATGATCCAAGAGCTGCTGCTCACCGACGCAACATGAAAGGGTCGATTAGTCTTCCAAAGGATGGAGAGCAGCAGCCCTTGGCTGTCATGAGAGCCCAAGTGCCTTATTTCCTTTTCTCTGCAGGCTTCTGCAGGAGAGAGCGACATAGAAGGAACCAATACGGTGCTAGTTTATCTGTGTAGAGTACATGTTGTGCAGATGTACCCGAGACTTTTAATCACTTTGAAAACCCATTCAGTCGTTTCTACTGCAGCAAAATCAAAATAGCATTCACTTTTATTTTTCTTGTAATTTTTTTATTTATTTTTTTATTTTTTATTGCTGTCATGGAAGGAAGTAATAGAGGAAGACATACTGTATGATTCAGATGCTCCTTTGGCTACTATTCAGCCCCACTTTCATTTCCTGCTCTTCCCCTTCTCTTACATCTCAATGATCTCTACAACGGTAAGTTTAATACTTAATTGCTCTCCCAGCTGCTGCTCTGTCTGGGTTTCACTTTCACTTTCACATCCCCCCCCCCCGTAAGGAGAAAAGCCGTAATAATGACTCTTTGTCCCCATGATCCATGAAATTACATTTTTAACTCGGCAACATTGGAATTTCTGCCGACGTGAATGAAAAGAGATGCTAATAAACGTCAAATACAGTGTGTGTACGTATGCCATAAATTTGTACATATTTGGTAAAAAAAAAAAAATACAGTATATATATTTTTGTACTGTTTTTCTGACCAGGCTAAAGGCAACACCGGGACTCTAATTCCATTTGATGTATTGATCATCATTCCCTTCCATTAGTGGTGAGAACTAGTATATACATTAGGGTGTCCAAACTCTTTCGCCAAGGGCCACATACTGAAAAATGAAGGGGCCGCTTTGATACATTGTACTTTGTAGGAAATTATACAGTGTATATTCCAAGGAAAAAAGCAAAAATTTGCTTATTAAATCCTACCCCTCCATCTGGTACTGTTACAATCAGTAACTGTTACATTTGTTCACTTCCTGCTTTCCCAATATAGTTCAAGTTTTTTTGTTTGTTTTTTAATTTTTTTATTTTTATGGTAATATAATTTAAGTTTGTTTTAAGGAAAAAATACCTGTGAAAAATCATATAATTAGTATCAACTAGTATCAGCTTTTTTTTGCTAGTGATGACTTTTTCCCCATCCATTTATTTTCTATGCCGCTTGTTGTCCCAAGAGTCTGGAGCCTATTCCAGCTGACTTCGGGGGGAGAGGCGGGGTACACCCTGGACTGGTTGCGGCACATATAGACAAACAACCATTCACACTCACATTCATTCCTATGGACAAGTTCAAGTCACCGATTAACCTATTAAAAAAAAAAAAAAAAAAAAAAAAAGATTAAATTCTTCCAATATTGCATATCTTCCCAGCAGGGCAATTCATTGCCCATTGCTTTTTGGGTGCTGCAATGATTTCAGCTCCCTGTGTCTAGAGCTAAAGCTCATGAGCTCCCACTGGAATGTAATGGCGCGAGCCAAGTTGCGCCATTGATGCTCGGAGTCCACTGGGCTGGCGCCAGTTGCTGCCAGTTCGCGGCAATTAAATTTGCTGTGGCGCCTAGTGTCACCACTAAGGTGCCTAGTGGCGTGCAGTGGCTCAAACTGCCTCCCAACTGGCTCGTGGTGGCCCGTAAAAATTGAGTTTGGGGGCAACAAAATGTTTAAAATCTTTGATTTTCGAGCAATTGGCTCGAAGTGTCCAGCAAGTGGAACCAAATGTCGCAAACAATCCACCTATTGGAATCCACTGGAATGTAATGGCGTGAGCCAAGTTGCGCCATTGATGGCCGGAGTCCACTGGGCTGGCGCCAGTTGGTGCCAGTTTGCGGCAATTAAATTTGCTGTGGCGCCTGGTGTCACCACTAAGGTGCCTAGTGGCGTGCAGTGGCTCAAACTGCCTCCCAACTGGCTCGTGGTGGCCCGTAAAAATAGAGTTTGGCGGCAAGAAAATTTCAAAATGTTTTGAAAAGCTCGGAGTGGAACCAAATGTCGCAAACAATCCACCTATTGGAATCCACTGGAATGTAATGGCCCGAGCCAAATTGCGCCAATGATGCTAGGAGTCCACTAGGCCGGCGCCAGTTGTTGCCAAAGATTCTGATTATGCCGCATAGTGGCTCGTTGTGGCGCTGAATTAACATGGCAACATGCCGAGTTAACAATAATAAAATAATAATAATTCAAACATAATAACAGTTCCCAGTTACACTAAAACCCGACTTACATCACAGTCTTACATCTCGTACATAAACCGACGACCTACATACATTTTATGAGGGGATATTCAGTCATGTTTTTTCTTCGTTCCTCTCAATAACTCGGCTTTGAAAAAAAAAAAATCAAAAAAAAAATCAAGCAACCATGTGAGCTTCTTATGCAAATGTATGCCAAGAGGCTGGCTACATGCACGTTCTAACTGTTTGAACGTGCTTGTATGTCAGCGTGGTAGAGATAAAACACATGTAGGCAGAAGCATATCAAAGCTAATAGGTGGTAGACTGATGCATCTCTTTAAGAAATCGTGTTCGGTTCACAAATGCAATCATTACAAAAGAGTCCAGACTGCATGTTTCTAATCAGCGGCATAAATGTCAGCTCCTTTCTACCCCCCCCAACCCCCTCCCCCCTCACTCACACACACTACCATTTGCAGCCATTAATGCCGAGGGATGAGTGTGAGAGTGCCGGCTTTGTGTTTTCTGTGAAGAGGTGAGGACTTAAAGGGCAATCACAGAAGTTGTTTTATTCATCAGTCAACAAACTTCCTGATACACTCGGTTAAAATGATGCTCTTTTATCAACAGGTCTTATATGAACCAAGACCCTAGCCACTCTCCTAATAACATTTTATAACATTAATTCATTGTTAATCAAGGTATCATCTTTCCTACCAATAATTTACTTGAAAAAGAAACTCTCTTGCAAGAAAATCTCAGATTTTTAACATTATTGGAGCCCTCAAGAAATAAAATAATACCCCTATAGTCACCTTTACACTCATATTAAGATAAGATATGCTTTTATTCGTCCCTCAGTGAAAAATATGAGAAAAATGATCTCAGGGAAGAAGTACATTTGAAACACTTATATGCTAGGACTACGTTAAAAAGCCATAGCATTTCAGTATGTGGAATCAAATTATGGAATGGATTAAGGACCTCAAACCATGCACAAAATTAAAATTAAAATTAAAATTAAAATTAAAATTAAAATTAAAATTAAAATTAAAATTAAAATTAAAATTAAAATTAAAATTAAAATTAAAATTAAAATTAAAATTAAAATTAAAATTAATTAGGATAAAAATTAAAAATTAAAAAACAAACTTAAATGATATTGGGATAAAAATAAAAAAATAAAAAAAAACAAACTTAAATTATATTGGGATAAAAATTTAAAAATAAAAAAACAAACAAAAAAACTTTAACTATATGAGGAAAGCAGGAAGTGAACAAATATAACAGTTACTGATTGTAAAAGTACCAGATGGAGGGGTAGGATTTAATAAGCTTTGCTTCTTCCTACTCCTTTTGGACATGTGGAACTGTGAACTGATTATGGGATGCATTCAATTGTAATCTGATGCATGTTCAAATGAAATAAAACCATTACCATTACCATAAACCTCTCATAATTAAATTGGGGACTTGGTGCTTTTGAAAAAAAGATTGCTGAGATTGAGAAAATCTGTCTGGAATTTTCCAAAAAACGGTCACTTTTTTAAGTGAGGCCACATTCGAGAGAAAAATGTGCATTTTTAACACATCTGTACTTGTGTGTTAAATAAAGCGTCCATATGCTTTCCTTGTGGGAACCAATTTGATCATCACAAAGAGTTGTCTTTTTCTGATCCTTTTCTCACATATGGAAATGGCTGTGAAAATATAAGGCGAGTCTCCTGCAGGAATGTCCCCATTAGAGCTAATCTCCTCTGTGAACGAAAGAGCTGGTGTTATATCCAAGCAGGTGTTTGAAGTACTAGCATGACCTTCACTGGGAGCCTGTTCACTGTCAATGGCTTTTTTGGTCCGCGCCGCCCATTAACTTCTTCACTGTGAAATCAAACTTTCCTGAGTGTAGAACTTGTTTCTTCTTTGACATTTTAAGATCACATTGCATGGGTTTGAAGTAAAGGTTGCGGTGATATATATAATCATTATAGCCAGGGAATTACGGCAATTTGAGCCCAACCACAGCACGTCACGGTTGAGCTACAGTGAATTATTCTTAACACAAAAGACAAAATTACATTTTAACGCTACTCATTTTCATCATGCAGATGTTTGAAAATATGCAACTTTCTTACTTGACACCAAAAAAAAAAACAACCTAAAAAATAATAATTTCCCTGAACATCGTGTCTCATGTATGACCATGTTCTAATCCCGTGACATCTACGTCAGATCTACTACTAATCATTTAAACCACCGCTTGTGAGTCAGTGAGGAACCGGTAGCTCTTTCTTTAGCGGGAGCCAATCATTACTCAATATACAAGACTGAAATAATATTCATCACACAGCAACTTAACACCCAAAAGGTAACTGAATATACAAGATAAGTACCAATACAAATTTAAAACACACATCCAGCAGAGCGGTTCATTGGCCAGTTCATTGGGAGCTCATGAGCTTTAGCTCTAGACACAGGGAGCTGAAGTCATTGCAGCACCCGAACAGCAATGGCCAATGAACTGCCCTGCTGGGAAGAAATGCATTATGGGAAGAACTCAAAATAGTTTTTATTATTATTATTTTGTTATGTTGTTGCTTTGTATACATTATTAAATCAAATGCAAATAAAGTCAAAATATTACAGAGGGAAAAAAAAGTCTGGTTAATTGGCATGCTAGGTTAATTGGCGACTCCAAATTGTCCATAGGTATGAATGTGAGTGTGAATGGTTGTTTGTCTATATGTGCCCTGTGATTGGCTGGCTGGCCACCAGTCCAGGGTGCACCCCTGCCTTTTGCCCCAAGACAGCTGGGATAGGCTCCAGCACCCTCGCGACCATTGTGAGGATAAGCGGTAGAAAATTAATGAATGAATGAATCCTGAAAGGATAGTTGGAATTTTTTGACATATCTATCTGGATCTGACTTTTCCCATTCAACTTCTTATTTAGAGCATATTATGCAAATATAGTAAAACATGAAATAGTTTCGACATGTTCAAATGTTTTAAAAAGGTCAAATTAAGTTCATTTGTAAAGGTTATAATCTAAATATTTGCAATTACTCCAAATATAACTAACTTTTACCCGGAATTGCACCGACTGGAGTGTTTACAGCAGCAGTCCTCTCCAGTTCAGTAGTTTATTAACATTTAGCCAGACTGAAGCGATAGCTTATGTTAGCAGGCGGCGGTGTTTGTACAAGCCACTGTACACGATTCGACAACATTAGCACGTGTTACTGCTAACACAACATGGGAGGAGTCGTTAAGGAAGTCACTAAGTCTGGAAGTCTGGGATTGTTGCCGCAAATACTGCTCAAAGTCGACTCATATGTAAATGCTTTGAGAAAAGAAAGGAAAAAAAACGGTGTTTAGAAATGGAAATCAAACTATCTCAGAATCTCACCGAGGGAAAGGTGCTATTTGTTTGACTGTTGGAAAACGGAATCTCAATCTTTTTTTTTTCCAAAAGCACCAAGTCCCCAATTTAATTATGAGGGGGGTTTAGGTTCAAATATGCGTTATTCTGTAAAAGTAAGCCTCTTTCATCTTTGTTTATATTCCCACTTTCACAAAACACACCAGGTTCTTTGGTTTATGTATGTCCCGGTTTTCATACGGTCAAAATATTGCACCTAACAAATGTGCCTAGTCCTAAAACCAACCCACAAAAACCCCTTCAGTACCGGACATTTTAGACGATATAGACTGATCTTTCAAGGTATTCTATGGTTATATAAACGCGGAACAGACCAAAATTAAGATTAAACTCTCGTCTTTCATCAGTTAAAACGAAAAAAAAAATAGTGAAACACACAAGCACCAGACTGGAAAAACAGTTTGAATTATCTTACAGTAGTCAAAATAATTCCTAATACTGTAATTTCCTGTCTTAGGGAACACACATAACCTGTCTTATTTATGTCTTAACTGTCTTATTTTCTATTATCGTGTCTACTATATTAGATACTACTACTGTAAAGGGGTGTCATTTAATGTCCAGAGGGCCCTAATAATGTTGTATTGTATTTAGAAGATCATAAACTGTTTTTCTATGCTCAAAAATATTGGATTTATGAATAAGGAAGCCAACTAAACTGACAGTTCTGGGAGCAATTAACTGTGATAAAAATAAACATTTACATACTTAGGAGAACAATTGATTTAGTATATCCGGACTTTTTGGGACATATTAAAGGGAACCTATGATGCTTATTTTTGGATTCTTTGTATTGTGCTGTGGTCTTCTATAGAGCAGCTACACACAATAACCCGCAAATAATTTTTTTTTTAGATTTTCCAGAATCTGCACCTATTCCAGCTTATTTTCTTGGATTTGGGCTTTCTGGCAAAACAGTCAGTTTACATTTATTCCACTCTCGGCCCGCCTCCAGACTGATTTTCAAAAATTTCAGAAACTTGTTGTGGTCTCCTATAGAGCAGCTACACACAATAACCCGCTCAGAAAACGTTTTAGATTGTCCAGAATCTGCACCTATTCCAGCTTATTTCTTTGGATTTGTGCTTCTTGCCAAAACAGTCAGTTTTAATTTATTCCACCCTTGGCCCGCCTCCAGACAGATTTTCTAAAATTTCAGAAACTTGTTGTGGTCTCCTATAGAGCAGCTACACACAATAACCCGCTCAGAAAACGTTTTAGATTTTCCAGAATCTGCACCTATTCCAGCTGTATTTCCTGTTTTTTGCTACCTAACTATGAACCATATAAGGAAATCTGCCCCTCTGTGATGTCACAAAGGAACAGTTTTACCACGCCTTTTGAAACGGAGCATTTCACTCCTTTCAGGGTTCACTTCTAAATTGGGGTTGACATCGTTTAACACGAGAATACAACATTTTAACTACATTTATAGGTCAGAAAAGTGGGAAAAAGCACAAAAGTTCCCCCTTTAATAACCGAGATAACACTGGAACGGTTTACCCAATTTCTCCTCCTGTCCTAACTTTGTAAAGGCCTCACTTGTTTACAGCCCATCCACTTTCCCGCATCTCCAAGGAGCCGATACACAAGTCAAGCTTGACCTTCCGGAAGTTTCTGTTGTTGTTCCCAAGTAACACGTACTAACTCATAACATATCACACACACAGTGACATACACACATGTCGCTACGTCGGCTATCCGGCACGGTGAAGAGTAATTAGTCAGTGCCCTCAGGACTCTGACGGGATCTCTGTGACAAGAGGGAAAAGGGCAGGGTGACATTTTTGGTTTTTTTGGCGACGTGCCGCAGTAATCATGCAGCATACTTCAAAAATATTACCAGAGGGGTGAGGTGGGGGGGGGTTGGAGTTCAATTCCCGTTGCTCATTTTGCTGATAGAGCCTTCAACCTTTTTAGACAACACTTTGCTCTCTGATGACATGCTGTTATAAAAAAGAAATAGCGGTCCTTTGAGACGCCGGCGCTACTCGTCTTTGTTTGGAATTGAACAGCCTCGGGGATGGCTTGACGAGTACTTACGAGTACAACGTATAAAATGATACATCCGCTACTTGAATGAGCAGAAGCAGAGCCGAATTCTCACCGTGGGACACATTGGAGTTTGAAAAGCGATTGTATCTCGGAGTGATGTTGAAGATGAAGAAGACCGCGTCTGCTATGGAGGACCAAAACTGCCAAAATAATAAATAAATAAATAAATAAAAGTGGAAATTTAAAAAAAAAGAAAAAAAAATGAAATACAAAAAAATTAATATAAATGGAAATAAAAACAAAAATAAAAAAATATATACATAAATAAATAAATAAAAGCAAAAATAAATACAAAAATAAAAAACAAGATTCAAAAATTAAAAATAAATACAAAAATAAATGTAGAAATAAATACAAAAATAAATATATAAATAGAATTACATATCAATAAATAAATAAAAGCACTCTGCTCTCATATGTATTTATTTCATGCTGCAGACAACGTCAGCTTGAAATGCAGAAGGAAAAACTATTCAAATGAGGGGGCGGTCCTAAGTGTGTCTTGGGTTGAACTGTTCGCCTATTGGTTGATCGACATGTGAGTGCAAAAATCGACTAGGTATGCCTGCAAACGGCCACAGCAAGAGGGAGAAAAGTATACATTTACCGGGACAATAATGGCGGGGTCCACCAGGAAGTCGGTGTCCGAGCTGGAGATTGCAGCCATATTTACCGCCATTGAGAGTGGTGTGGTGACTTCCTCTTGCTGTGGCTGTTTGCAGGCATACCTAGTCGATTTTCGCACTCACATGTCGATTAACCAATAGGCGAACAGTTCAACCCAAGACACACTTAGGACCGCCCCCTCATTTGAATAGTTTTTCCTTCTGCATTTCAAGCTGACATTGTCTGCAGCATGAAATAAATACATATGAGCGCAGAGTGCTTTTATTTATTTATTGATATGTAATTCTATTTATATATTTATTTTTGTATTTATTTCTACATTTATTTTTATTTTTTTTTATTTTTTTTTTATTTTTGAATCTTGTTTTTTTATTTTTGTATTTATTTTTGCTTTTATATTTTATATATTTAATTATTTATTTATTATTTTGGCAGTTTTGGTCCTCCATAGTCTGCTGGCGAACGGTAGGAAAAAAAAAAAAAACGGAGTCAAGACAAGTTGATATAGAAAGCGGCAGATGGTAACGACCTATAAAAAAAAAAAAAAACATGCAGCAGTCTCTTAATCTTATCTTTATTTTTTCTCAGTAAATAAACTGAACTGTAATGGCGGTCGTTAGCTGGATTTACTGCTCTGTGTATAAAATACCTCCATGCTTATTCCGACACTCTTTTACTTCGGATCAAATATTTGACTACACATTTTTACTACTAATGAATGGTATGTCCCGATGGCCCTGAGGTTTGATTTATCATCCAAAAATGATGGAGACGAACCAAACGTCCACATGATACTGGATTCCAATGACTTCATCTTTGGTAGACTGACCGTGTTTGGGTAGGGACCAAAACGCAAAATGAGTTTTCTCCGGAAGAGGAACTCGGAATACAACCGTAGTGAACCAAATGAGGTGGTTCTGGCATCTGGATGTCTCTCGGACGCTTCCCTGGGGATGGGTGTTGGGGAAGACCCAGGACATGTTGGAGAGATGGCGTTCCCAAGCCATTTGAGAGACACCTTGGGATTCACCTGAATTAACTGGAAAAAGTGTCCGGGAAAAGGGAAAACTGGGCAGCTGCCCCAGCGACCCAACCTCTGAAAAGTGGAAGAAGATGGATGGATGGGTTAGCATTAGGGCAATCTACTACATGTTCAAATCCTTAGAGGGTGCCATGTGGGTGGCCGCAAAAGGCTAAAGAAAACCAAAAATTTATCCATAGAGAAAATTCTGAGTTAGAATCTTATCAAATTGGGAATATCATGCAATATCAACAATGCTTCAAATTGTCAAGACACATTTTTTCCAGAAATGTTGGTTCGATTCCTTAACATGTGACCTCAGGTTCCTGTGTTCTGTTTTTGGACTCATTATGTCTTTGGATAATGATTGTATTTTGTAATATAACAAACCATACAAAAGCTGCACGGTGGTTGAGTGGTTAGCACGCAGACCTCACAGCTAGGAGACCAGGGTTCAATTCCACCCTCGGCCATCTCTGTGTGGAGTTTGCATGTTCTCCCTGTGCGTGCGTGGGTTTTCCCCGGGTACTCCGGTTTCCTCCAACATTCCAAAAAAACAACATGTCTATGTCTATTAGTTTATTTAGCCATGTTTATGCTTGCAAAAAACACTAAACTCATCACACAGTAACTTAACACAAAAGGTGTACCTAAAAATATACAAAGAAGTACCAATATGAGTTTTGAAGTTTCCCATTCTGCATTGTGTCTGAGCAAAGCAGTTAATTGGAGGACATGCGGCATAGAAAGTGGTTAGTGCGCAGGCCTCACAGTGAGAAGACCCGAGTTCAATTCCACCCGCAGCCATCTCTGTGTGGAGTTTCCATGTTCTCCCCGTGCATGCGTGGGTTTTCTCCGGGTACTCCGGTTTCCTCCCCCATTCCAAAAACATGCTAGGTTAATTAGCGACTCCAAATTGTCCATAGGTATGAATGTGAGTGTGAATGGTTGTTTGTCTATATGTGCCCTGTGATTGGCTGGCGATCTCGCCCAAAGACAGCTGGGATAGGCTCCAGCACCCCACGACAGTATCACTCGGATACTGTGAACATCCAGCAGCAACACAACATTTTGGCATGACTACTATTTTGATGAAAAATATACTGAACAAGGGCTGCACAGCTGGCCATCAGTCCAGGGTGTACCCCACCTCTCACCCGAAGACAGCTGGGATAGGCTCCAGCACCCCCATGAATGAATGAATGAATGAAGGGGACCTATTATATTTTTTGACCCTTTGTATTGCGTTGTGTTCTCCTATAGAGCAGCTACACGCAATAACCCGCACAGAAAACTTTTTTAGATTTTCCAGAATCTACACCTATTCCAACTGTATTTCCTGTATTTTGCTACCTAACTATGAAGCATATAAGGAAGTCTGCCCATCTGTGATGTCACAAAGGAACAGTTTTACCAGTTCAGGCTCTTTGGAAGACAGCTGGGATAGGCTCCAGCAACCCCTGCGACCCTTGTGAGGATAAGCGGTAGAAAAATGAATGAATGAATGAACAAACCATACAAAGGAGCCACTCATTAAGAACTACTAAAATGATATCCTTGAGTAAACGTCCTGCATCATCTTAGCAGCCTGTTAGCGTTAGCATGGAAACCGGAATCGGAGGTCATTATGTCAAGTGGTTCACCACATTTTATGGTTGCAACACACTCCATTGTGTGAAATTAATCAGCAAAGTAAATAAAGTAAAGAAAAAGTTGCTTGAACCATCCTTGAACATGTGAAAGGATCAGCTCCTATGAAATGGGCAGTGATCCAGTAAATAAAGCAGTGGTGTTAATTTAGACCAAGGACCTCCTGTCAATCATCATTAGATCGTTACTAAAACAGCATATTATGGCGAAAAAAAATTGCTGCACGCTATTGTTCGATTCCGTGATTTCGAGTGACCCCCTTGGATCCCCACACCTTGCTTGTTTGAGCATAACCTATGTTGTATGTTGTATAATAGCGGTATTTGTAGTGCTTTTCAAAGGTGTCAATAGCGGGCTCACTCAGAATGATACATTCGACCGCCTAAGGCGGTTCTACTACCTCAGGAGTACCTAAAGGACTTAACATTTCAGTGGCAAAAAAAAAAAAAAAAACAGTATTGCTGCTGGGCTTTTCTTTTAGGTGTTTTTTATCTGAGGAGTGTGACAATAATAAAATCTTGACTCCCTTCTACGCAGGACACCCCAGACATGCTGTCAGTTGCAGGAGATTTGTAAGATCTAGGTATTGTGTGTGTGTGTGTGTGTGTATACATTACATACAATTCAACCCCCTTTCTAGCAACAGGGAGGCGAATTGGATGTCGATGGGAGAAAATGTATTAAATGCACCTCCAAGTCTCCTTGTATAGTGTGGATAAATTCCAGAATGGTTGCTGCCTGCCACACTGATATATATCTTGGATTTCTCCATCAGTGGTATAATCCAAAAGAGGTTTTTCCGTATATACAGGAGAAGCTCTTTCTCGCTCTCCGTCTCTTCTTTTTTTTTTTTACTGGAAACCTCGAAAACCTTGGTTATCATCAAAAATTTTGCCTGGGTTTGCATTCATTTTTTTAGTTAGCATACAATACATCAGTCCAACTGTGTTATTGATGTATTTTTTTTCATTACAAAACATCCTTGTTAGCATCCTATTAGCTGGCTAATGCATGGAAAAACCAGAAGCAGACATCAGTATCAAAAAATTTGCCTGGGTTTACATACATTTTTTCGGTTAGCATACAATACAGCAGTCCAGCTGTGTTATTGATGTATTTTTTTTATTACAAAACATCCTTGTTAGCATCCTATTAGCTGGCTAATGCATGGAAACCAGAAGCAAACATCAGTATCAAAAATTTTGCCTGAGTTTGCATACATTTTTTTGGTTAACATACAATACAGCAGTCCAGTTGTGTTATTGAAGTATTTTTTATTACAAAACATCATTGTTAGCATCCTATTAGCTGGCTAATGCATGGAAAACAGAAGCAAACATCAGTATCAAAAAATTTTGCCTGAGTTTGCATACATTTTTTTGGTTAACATACAATACAGCAGTCCAGTTGTGTTATTGATGTATTTTTTTTCATTACAAAACATCCTTGTTAGCATCCTATTAGCTGGCTAATGCATGGAAAAACCAGAAACAGACATCAGTATCAAAAATTTTGCCTGGGTTTGCATACATTTTTTTGGTTAGCATACAATACAACAGTCCAGTTGTGTTATTGAAGTATTTTTTATTACAAAACATCATTGTTAGCATCCTATTAGCTGGCTAATGCATGGAAACCAGAAGCAGACATCAGTATAAAAAATTTGCCTGGGTTTGCATAAATTTTTTGGTTAGCATACAATACAGCAGTCCAGATGTGTTACTAATGTTTTTTTTATTTATTACAAAACATCCTTGTTAGCATCCTATTAGCTGGCTAATGCATGGAAAACCAGAAGCAGACATCAGTATCAAAAATGTTGCCTGGGTTTGCATACATTTTTTTGGTTAGCATACAATACAACAATCCAGCTGTGTTATTGATGTATTTTTTTTTTAACAAAACATCCTTGTTAGCATCCTATTAGCTGGCTAATGCATGGAAACCAGAAGCAGACATCAGTATCAAAAATTTTGCCTGGGTTTGCATACTTTTTTTCGGTTAGCATACAATACAACAGTCCAGCTCTGTTATTGATGTATTTTTGCCTGGGTTTGCATACATTTTTTTGGTTAGCATTTTTTTTTTGTTGCATGGAATATTTTCCTGGGTTGTATTCTGTTTTCTAAATTTGTCAGTATGACTTGGTATGGGATCAATATCAAAATGTGTCGTCTTGCCCACCTTCAGCAAACGGCTAACATACTTTAAACGGCACAGAAAAAAATGGTGCTTTTTAGGTGTAGGTTCCGGTGTGTGGATGTGTTTTGAGTACGTCTTAGTGTGTAAATGCAGTAGTTCCGAATGCAGACTTGGCCTCCACATCAATTGTCAGAGTGATGCTGGTCTTTGCAAGCATGCCGCTCGCTCACTGAACTTCCCTGCATCTCATCTTGCGTACAGTAGCACATGCCAAGCCTCCTCCTCTGTTTGAAAAGCACTCAATATGCCGTGAACTCACTCCCGGAGGGAAAACTCCACATCTTTTCCCTCTTGTGTATACTGCCAGTCAGAAACACAAAAGAAGTAAACTGCCATTGTGTTGCCTCAGGACGTTTTGTTTTTTTCTACGGGAAACTGACAGACTTCTTGCTGTTTTTCCTTCTTGACTGCTGACTGTGTGTGTATGTCGTGTGTATGTTAAAAGCTGGTACATATGGATGCTTGATGCTAGCCTTTCCCAATTTTGGTGTGCAATACCGTAAGCACTTTTACATTGTCTTGGCAAATTCTGATTATTTTTTTGTTGACTAATTGTGTAACAGAGAGGATTTTCAATATATCACAGATTTTAAACAATATAGTGTAAAAATAATATGAATATTTAAGCACAGTTTGGGCCAAAATGAAGCATTTTTGGTAATGGTAATGGTTTTTTTTTTTCATTTGAACATGCATCAGATTACAATTGAATGCATCCCATAATCAGTTCACAGTTCCATATGTCCAAAAGGAGTAGGAAGAAGCAAAGCTTATTAAATCCTACCCCTCCATGTGGTATTTTTACAATCAGTAACTGTTACATTTGTTCACTTCCTGCTTTCCTAATGTAGTTTAATTGTTTTTTTGTTTGTTTGTTTTGTTTTTTGTTAATGTTTTAAAATTTTTTAATTTTATTTTTATTTTTACTACTATTTTTATTTATTTTTATTTGTACTCCAGTTTCCTCCCACATTCCAAAAACATGCTATTTTAATTGGTAATGGTTTTATTTGTTAACTGTTACATTTGTTCACTTCCTGCTTTCCTAATTCAGTTTTTACTTATTTTTATTTATTATTATTATTATTTTTTAATTTTTTTTTGTCACGTACCAAATCCAGACTAGTTGGTATATCGGTGGATGGTAATTTATCGCTGTGAAATTACTGTAATGTTTGGTGAGACACACAAGCACCAGACACCGGATCAAGAGATAACGGGTCCAATAATCCTAAACATGGGCACCTGTCGACAGTTGTCTTGGGAAAACGTGACACATAACATATGACATATGAAATTCCCACACAATTTCTACTGGTTCTATTTCAGGTGTTTATTGACACGTTGTGTTGTACACGTTTAGTGAGATTTCTACTTCATTCCGTCTCCTGGCACCGACAAATTAGTTTCATACACCTTGTCAACATATACCGTCCATTTTTGTTAGTATCTTTTCTGCAAATTATTGTTTTCGTCAAACCACAATTTTTAGCTTTTATTCATTTCCACTGTTATTCAGTAGTGTCATTTGAAAATAACATACAGCACAGGCGCTACTGATGTAAATGATGTATACATGTTAGATGAAGAAAATGGCTAAACATGTTCCTCCGTCCACTTTGCCGTGACGTGTCCCTGCAGAGAGTTCATCTGTAGTTTCCTCTTTGTACTCTGTGTGTGTTTTTCCTCTTCATCCAAACTTGAGGGTTTAACAATTGATGATCACATATGTTTTACAAGTTGCCATGATTTTTAATGGGCGCGGGACCAAGCACAAATTAGATCAGATCAAAGAAGAAAAGCACATGACTGACAAAACAGCTTGCCTGTTTTGCATTTTTCTTAGAAGACACAAGGACATAATCTACAAAACAAGCAGACTTAAATTGGGAAGTGACTGCATTATAAAGTTCTTTAAACGGATTCTAGTCTGAACGTACATAATTACTTATGTATGCGATTACTAAGGAATTACAAGAAAACTGATACGTAATCTAAACTAATCCATGGAGATTTGCATGAAACCCAATGAACCCAATGAATGTTGTGTTGTGTACTCAAATGCCTTGCATGCATGTGGAAACGGGGTGCATATCACACAGAAAAATCAGTGTATGCGTACAAATTGGCATGCATGGTACTTTTTATGTACTTCCCAACTATAAAAATGAAAGGCAAAATGAACATGTTTGGAAATCAAGTGGAATTTTGGTTAGGGTCATGAGTCTGACTCTAACCAAAACGGATGCTAACCAAATAAATGTTTCCCAGAAGAACTAAGTTAAATTAATTAGTTTCAGAAATCCAAAATGTTAACACAAAATATGTTGTGGGGAAAAAAAAATTGAATTTCAGCTGTCCGGTCCGACATTACGGCTCTTTCCTCGATATTGCTAACACTAACGATAAATCACGACGCTGTCACTCAAGATCAACTTTAATCTGAACCGCCATGCTTTTACGATTAGAGACACATGCGAAGGCTAATCCTATTTGAGTATTCAGTTGCCAATTTTTTTTTAAAATCCTTGTAATGAGAATTCAAGTTGTTTGTTTGATAGACAAAATGATATACTGATATATATATATATATACAAAATATATACAGTATATACACTGTATAAAAAATACAGATGGACTCAAGTAGTGTACTTGTAACATAAGATGTTTGCCATACTGTACGCTAACTGGAATTTTAATAAAAAAAAAAGGTTTATGATGGCAAAAATTTATTTGGTTAGCATCCGTTTCAGTTAACATCAGCCCTTCTGGATCTAATTAATAATGCTAACCAAGGTTCTACTGTAGTAGAGGGGGAATTGTGGTTTGTAACACTCCTCATACACACCATGTTTTATTATTATTTCCTGGTAGTGTTTTTATTTTGTTATTTGTCTTTCCTGTCTGCACGGTACGCAGTACTTTTACTTTACTTTGGTTACTTGAAGCTGAAAGCTCACCTAGTTCAGGTTCAGCTGGGATTTCTGCTACTTGACGGTTCATTCTTGTGTTTTTGCTTGTACTCGATGCACCCAATTTGTTTACTTTTCCTGGGATTCTTGTTACCGACGTGTTCGATGTATTCCGTTCCATCCATTTCCCAGGTATTATTGTTCTGTTCAGGTTCATTCATGTCCACCTCCCATGGTGAGATTGTGTTATTTCGGGACTTTAAGAGAAGCATTTCTTCTGGATTTTGGATTTTTGTTTTGTATAATCTAGTTGTATGTGACAGATGTCTAGTCGTTCTTCTGTCTTTGCGATGGTGCTGTGGTTGAGTATTTCTGCTCTCACTTTTCCATCAAGTTGAGCATTCCCAGTCCTAACAAAGATCATTTTGCCCACAAAATCATTCTTGTGTTTTTGCTTGTACTCGATGCACCCAATTTGTTTACTTTTCCTGGGATTCTTGTTACATATATGTTAGATGCATTCTGTTCCATCCATTACCCAGGTATTATTGTTCTGTTCAGGTTCATTCATTTCCTCCTCCCTTGGTGAGATTTTGTTATTTTGGGACTTTAAGATAAGCATTTCTTCTGGATTTTGGATTTTTGTTTTGTAAAGTCTATTTGTATGTGACAGATGTCCAGTCGTTCTTCTGTCTTTGCGATGGTGCTGTGGTTGAGTATTTCTGCTCTCACTTTTCCATCAGGTTGAGCATTCTCAGTCCTAACAAAGATCCTTTTGTCCACAAAATCATTCTTGTGTTTTTGGTTGTACTCGATGCACCCAATTTGTTTACTTTTCCTGGGATTCTTGTTACCTATATGTTAGATGCATTCCGTTCCATCCGTTTCCCAGGTATTATTGTTCTGCTCAAGTTCATTCATTTCCACCTTCCATGGTGAGATTTTGTTATTTCGGGACTTTAAGAGAAGCATTTCTTCTGGATTTTGGATTTGTGTTTTGTACAGTCTAGTTGTATCTGACAGATGTCCAGTCGTTCTTCTGTCTTTGCGATGGTGCTGTGGTTGAGTATTTCTGCTCTCACTTTTCCATCAGTTTGAGCATTTTCAGTCCTAACAAAGATCATTTTGTCCACAAAATCATTCTTGTGTTTTTGTTTGTACTCGATGCACCCAATTTGTTTACTTTTCCTGGGATTCTTGTTACCTATATGTTAGATGCATTCCGTTCCATCCGTTTCCCAGGTATTATTGTTCTGCTCAAGTTCATTCATTTCCACCTTCCATGGTGAGATTTTGTTATTTCGGGACTTTAAGAGAAGCATTTCTTCTGGATTTTGGATTTTTGTTTTGTAAAGTCTATTTGTATGTGACAGATGTTCAGTCGTTCTTCTGTTTTTGCGATGGTGCTGTGGTTGAGTATTTCTGCTCTCACTTTTCCATCAAGTTGAGCATTCTCAGTCCTAACGAATATAATTTTGTCCACAAAATCGCTGAGCCTCTTTGTGGGTTGTCTAATGAAGTCATATCATGCTTTGTGCATCATGTTCAAATTTGTATGCGTGGTTAATAACAAAAAAAATCACTTCAGAATACTTGTGTCAGTTAAAGGGCCGATTGATATGCTCTCATCCCAGTGCCCACCCCCACCCCTTTCTTGCCCTCGTCTCCTCATCTCGTCCTCCTTTCAAGATCTTACATTTTCACAAAAGTCCCCATTCCTCTGTTATAATCTCACCAGAGGCTCTCAAAAGAGCTTTGATATTGAAAGCAGACTTGGCATGAAAGGCAAGGGGTTAGGCGAATGTAAATGCTGGTGGTGTTTTGAAAAGAGGAGATTTACCAGTTAACGAACACCTTATGCCCAACCATTTCCACCCTGTTCTCTTGTGCATGTGGCAAAATGTAACATTCCTAAGTATGGAATTAGCTTCATTTGTATGGTGGTTACTGTTAAGTGTTTGTTTATTCGTACAAACGACTGTATGAGTTGCTAGCATCGGCATTCTTCAAGCATAAACTAGGAACTAAGTGACTAATGTGCAGTTAACTAACTAACTAACTAACTAACTAGCTAACTAATGTGCAGCACCCTTGTACCGAAAAAACGGAATATTGTGAGGTTGGTCCATTACCATTGGTGTGCCCAAACTGGTTCAAAATGGTCAGAACCACTGGGCATCTGTTAAAGATAAGACCAAAAAAAAATGCAGGCGCCCTTTATAAAAGACGGCGTGCACCTTATGCCCAACCATTTCCATCCTGTTAGTTGCATGTCCTAGTACAACAAGGTACTAGTGCAACTAGTACACCACAGGAAAACCCCCATGCCGTGGTGGCCCAAACTGGTTCAAAATGGTCAGAACCACTTGGCATCTGTTAAAGATAAGACCAAAAAAAATGCAGGCACCCTTTATAAAAGATAGTGTGCACCTTATGCCCAACCATTTCCACCCTGTTAACTACATGTCCTAGTACAACAAGGTACTAGTACAACTAGTACACCACAGGAAAACCCCTGTGGTGGCCCAAACTGGTTCAAAATGGTCAGAACCACTGGGCATCTGTTAAAGATAACACCAAAAAAATGCAGGCGCCCTTTATAAAAGATGTCGGGCACCTTATGCCCAACCATTTCCACCCTGTTAACTACATGTCCTAGTACAACAAGGTACTAGTACAACTAGTACACCACAGGAAAACCCCTGTGGTGGCCCAAACTGGTTCAAAATGGTCAGAACCACTGGGCATCTGTTAAAGATAAGACCAAAAAAATGCCCAACTGAAAGCCCAACAATGTTGAGGCAGTGTGACGGATGCAACACATGAGGAGGGAATACATAATGACCATTTACAGATGACAAAACGTACTTTTTTCATACTCCTGTCCTCATATTTACAACCCAAAGGCATAAATTAGAAATAATTCCATATGGAACCATATCATTTTTGGCAGAAAAAACTGACACTGATGGAAATCTAATTTTTATGCCAACATCGGCTGATATTATTGGACATCTCTAGTTTATATACAGTATTTTTATTACCTCATTTAACTGCATGATATGGGAATAATAATAATAATAATAACACTCATCATATGATAATTGGTGTATGTCAAAATAAGGATAACTTGATCACAGTTAATAATTTTGCATTCTTCTCTCACACTCGGGGACACACTTTTGCTGACATTTTCAGCTTTAAAAAAAAAATCCTTACACAAGCAGAGATTTTTTTACCCCCACACTCCTTGTTTAAATGAAAAAGGGCTTTAAAAAAAATACTGAACTTGGCTCAGTACTCTTCCATGCACTGCCCTCATATAGCTCACTATACAGCCTCACTAATGAGTCCCGAGGGGATCGATCCCTGCAATCCCTCTCGAGTCACCATCACAGTCAGCGAGACCTGAAAAGACATAGGTGTAGCATTACCAGAACTGGGGATGGCTACCCGCCTGGACAGCTTTAAACATTAGCAAAACACCGTAACTAATGGTCGGGAATGGGCTTAGCACTGGGAGGAGAGCCATGGGAGCTGACAAAGTTTATATCCTGGAGTTTGAACATCTCTTGTTTTATATGTGCTTTAGTGTGCAGCTCTATATTGTTTCTTTTTTTTTTTTTGGACACGAGTATCCAGGCACGCTAGTATCCTGATATCAGACCGTTTTCAGTTTTTGGCTTTTTGTGGTCTAAATTAAATGAATTAAAAATGTGATTTTGGTCTGCTCCAGATAAGGTGGTTAATCCAGTATCCTTGAACATGTTGAAGGATCTGATTCAATGAAATTAAATTTGATGAAACTCTTAGTGAGAATTAAGTGTGAGTGACTTGGGAGTTTGGTACAAGATCCGGCTCACAACAAAAGTCGACTGACGGACATATAAGGTGGTTGATCCAGTATCCTTCAACATGTTGAAGGATCTGATTCAATGAAATTAAATTCGATGAAACTCTTAGTGAGAACTAAGTGTGAGTGACTCGAGAGTTCGGTACAAGCGGTACAAGATCCGTCTTACACCAAAAGTCGACTGACAGACCGATAAGGTGGTTGATCCAGTATCCTTGAACATGTTGAAGGATCTGATTCAATGAAATTCTTAGTAATAACTAAGCAAAGTAGTGTTGTTGTTGTTATTGTTTTTATTATCTCTGTTATATTTACGTCCATGGGATCTGTATGTACAGTGTGAGTGACTTAGGACTTCGGTACAAGAGGTACAAGATCCGGCTCACAACAAAAGTCGACTGACGGACATATAAGGTGGTTGATCCAGTATCCTTGAACATGTTGAAGGATCTGATTCAATGAAATTCTTAGTGAGAACTAAGCAAGGTAGCGTTGTTGTTATTGTTTTTATTATTTGTTATATTTTAGAGTGACTTAGGAGTTCGGTACAAGAAATACAAGATCCGTCTTACAGCAAAAGTCGACTGACGGAAGTCGTCCTTCTCGTGTTTTTTGGTCCATATATTACATATGTTACACACTGTACCCTTGGTATGACCACCAAAAGCTGCGAACATAAACCTGGTCAAGATTTGTCAAACGTAGGACAGTCCGGGTCAGATATTTTGGGACCCTTGACAACAGAAATGCATGAATTTGCATGAAAAGACGGGATGGTCATAAACATTTACGGTCAGGACTGGAATGTCGAAGGAAACCTGAATGACTATGGTTGAAACAGTGACAAAAAAATATCCGTACTGCTAGCGTGAAAGTCAAACGTCAATTGAATGCAAACACTGAGCTGCCTTCTAGTTTCACATGAATGCAGTTAGCAGAGATGGTAGTAGCTGTCTCTCTGCCAAACCCTTGTGAGGTTTCTCTTTCGGGGAATGACGCTTTTCGACACACCCGCCATATCTGGCAGCTGTTGGACCCGCGGGAGCACTAGCTGTACTCGTCTGGTCGGAGAACCCTGCAGAAGCTGTCACTTGAGCTGTGATGTGGGCCACATTACGGCTCCTTTCCTCGACGCTCCCGATGTCTTGATCTTTTATGATTAGAGACACTTCCGAGTGCTAATCCTATCGGGGTATTTAATTACCAAACCCGTGCCGTCGTCAATAGCCGAGTTTTTCTCTTTCCATATGGAATCTTTCCGAAAGCAATGCATGGAAAGGAATATTCTAATCGCGTGTTTACATGCACCGCTATAACCAACCAGAATAGTCAATGGGGCATGCCCAGTAAAGCGTAAACACCAACATCAGTGATACCGACTTCCTCGAGTTTTTCTTTCACTTGTTGGAATAACTCCGTATTGCCAGTTTTTCCTTCGTCCAGTCTTGAAAACAGGCGGCCCGCGGGCCAAATGTGGCCCGCAGGACACTAGTTTGAGGCCCCCGCCTTGATATGAAAGTATGGTATCATGTACCCAGAAAAATGACGAAAAATTACGCTGCAAATGATGTCGTATAGCGGCCTGTCACGATTCGGCGAATCGGAGCGCCACGATGCGGCCATCCGATATATGCGAGGGAAATTTAATGGAAATGCATTGGAACGGGACTGGAGATTTTGTCCGAAATAGGCGAAATCCGTTATAAAAAATCAGATATATGCAATGAATTTTTATTGGAAATGCATTACAGAAAAATCGGTTCTTTTTTATCTGTCTGTTGTGAGCGAATTTCCGATATATCCGAGTCCGATATATCCGAGGTTTACTGTAGTTGTGTTTGTTTTTTTTTTCTCCCGGTTCAATTAGCGATGAGGCAGTACAGGAAGAGTCCGAGAGGTAGTAGTAGTAGTAATACCTTCTGGTTAAAAATAAAAGCTTTGTGTCATCCATCTCCCAGTAAATGATACATCTTCCTCTCACAGCAGTTTCAATGACCTTGTTTGTGTGGCCCGGTTAGACTGCGGGATGGCAGTCCGGAAATGAGTTGAGGTATCCATTGTCTGGAAAATGACTGCGAAGTACTGAGGGAAGCAACACAGACGGAAAGAATAGGCGATGAGACCTCGTCCTCCCCAACCTGCTGCACTCATCAGGGAACTGTAACAAGTGGCATGCCATTATTCAGACTCTCATTAGACCTGACCTTGGATGATGACATTGGAAAAAAAAAAAAAAGTGGCTTGCGGAGGAAAAATAAACATGCAGTTACTGCATTGTGGGAGAATCCGGAAGAGTTGGAGAAAAGATTCATAACGGCAATCAAACCCGGGCTGATCAATCCAAATGTTGATAGTATTGATACCAGTAGTAGTATAGTAATTTTGATTGATATCAACATTATTCTCAGCTCTCATATATATAATTATGTCTACAAATATTATTTTTTTTGTTGTTGTTGCATTGTTCATATACAGTAATCCTTCGTTTATTCCATTTAATTGGTTGTCAACCCAACCGTAAAGTAGGAATTTTATTTATAAATTCAATATTTTTTAAAATTAAAGACCTCTAGAGATGTGATAACACCCCTATAGTCACCTTTATGCTTATTTTACTCGATATAATAGCCATAATAAGTGAAAATAAGACATAAATAAGACTTTCTAGCGATGTGTAGGGGAATTAAAGGGGAATTGCACTTAAAAAAAATGGCCCATCATTCCCTTTTCTGTCCATTATAATGCCAGAAAACTAGTTAATATATGCTAGCTAACAATGCACATGATTGGGACACGCATTGTGATATTCATTCATTCATTTTCTACCGCTTAGCCTCATGAGGGGTGCTGGAGCCTATCCCAGCTGTCTTCGGGCGAGAGGCGAGGTACACCCTGGACTGGTGGCCAGCCAATCACAGGGCACATATAGACAAACAACCATTCACACTCACATTCATACCTATGGACAATTTGGAGTCGCTAATTAACCTAGCATGTTTTTGGAATGTGGGAGGAAACCGGAGTACCCGGAGAAAACCCACGCATGCACGGGGAGAACATGCAAACTCCAGGGTGGGATTGAACTCGGGTCTCCTAGCTGTGAGGTCTGCGTGCTCACCACTCATCCCGTCAAAGTCGCTGTATCCCGAATGATGTTCGTTGTGAGCTAGCTCGTATTGACTCGTTTTTCTCGCGTTATAATACACAGAAAAGGGAAATAAATATGTGTTCATGTTTCACATAAGGATTGTGAATGATGGGCAAAACTAAAAAAAATGGATGATGGACAGGGAGATGCATCAGGGGTTCAGAGTTTTTCTTAGGGATGATTGTGCTTACATGTGATTAAATTAAACATTTAAATTAAATATTAAATGAAAAAAAAAAAATATATATATATATATATATATATATATATATATATTGAAAATATTAAACATATATTAAATATATTAAAAATTACAAATTAAATATTTGACTCCAAATTATCCATAGGTATGAATGTGAGTGTGAATGGTTGTTTGTCTATATGTGCCCTGTGATTGGCTGGCGACCAGTCCAGGGTGTACCCCGCCTCTCGCCCAAAGACAGCTGGGATAGGCTCCAGCACCCCCGCGACCCTTGTGAGGAAAAAGCGGTAGAAAATGAATGAATTAATTAATTATATATTCATGCCACAATAAGTCTGGTGCTTGTGTGTCTCATTACATATTACAGTTATAATACTGACACCTTGTGACTAGTGTGGAATACTGCATATAAATGTCATTTATTGTGTTTTATAATTTATCCTATTTAATCATGAAACAGCATGGTTTGTTAATTAATATATATTTTGAACAAAAAAAAAAATTTAATAATATATTTTTTGGACCAAAAAATTTTTTGCTTTCAAACTTAACGTAGTTCTTGGACACGGGAGGGATCGCGGGGGGGATGCCAAAGGATTTTCCACTAATTCCTGAATTTTGTAACAATTGCATGTACGTAAAAAGGAATAATTAAGAATAACAATTCAGTAGGTGGTAGTAAAAGTAACTAGATGATGAACTAGCGCCCCTGTTGTTAAGGAGGCTAACTGCAGCATCAGATCCTCCCCCCGCCTCCGGGTCCGGAGTAAATGAGGAAGTCCCAAGCCCATGAAGCGGGCTTGTGTCTCTTTCCTTCATTAAGTCAGCGCCGACAGGGAATCGCACACAACCCATGCATCGGTGACCTCAGCATACAAACAGCAAACAATCAGGCCTGACTTTCAGCTGTGACTTTCAGTGGAATGAAACCCGCCTGGCGGAGCCCCCCTCACCCCCCCTCACTCACTGCAGTCCTCTCATCGCTTTTACGCACTCTCTCGTAGTTGCTTTCAACTTGGAATTGGCTTCTGGCGCAGTTTAAATGAAACTTGCCCTCTTACCGATGGATTCTAACCTTTAATATTATGCCCCTTTGTTGTCAAGTGTATATCAAACTTTCATCATGCAATACGTATTGCTCTCGGTCCGTGCTCCTGTAATCCTCACTATGAGGTCAGAGCTGAACTGAAAGCACACAGAAAGTTACCGTGCAAAAAAAAAAATGGAGTGAATTTCGTCTTGGATCATTGTCCGGAAAATATGGTTTACACTTATTAAAGGTTTTGTGTGTCCATTATTCCATTTGATTATATAATAAACCTCGGATATATCGGATTCAATTGTTCCCACTGGTTTTGTCCGATATAAGCGAAATCCGTTATATGCGTATACCGGAAAATGTCCGTTTTACGCATATATCGGATTTATATCCGGTATATGCGTAAATCGGATTTTATCCGTTATAAAAAGGCACTTCCTTGACTATGTTTCCAATGTACCTGGACGCGCAGGCAACGCTGCAAATGACGTCGTATAGCGGCCTGTCACGATTCGGCGAATCGGAGCGCCACGATGCGGCCATCCGATATATGCAAGGGAATTTTAATGGAAATACATTGGAACGGGAATGGAGATTTTGTCCGAAATAGGCGAAATCCGTTATAAAAAATCCGATATATGCAATGAATTTTTATTGGAAATGCATTACAGAAAAATCGGTTCTTTTTTATCTGTCCGTTGTGAGCGAATTTCCGATATATCCGAGGTTTACTGTACACTAATGTACGTAAGTATTTTGACTAAAATACACATTAATGTCACACTAGCCACGTATACATGGACCCAAATATTCCAATTCCATTCGGTTTATTTGCTCAAACGGAAAAAATCTAACCTTTCCGAAAGAAAAGTGCCAATCCGAATGAATATATAATCGGATTCCCAGGGGTGGAATATTCCTTTCCCCAATCCGATTGAGGTATCTTGACCCGCAAAATCGGAAAGTTGTCAGACTGCGTTCTTCTTCGTGGTGTTTTTCTTCTTCTGTTGTTTATTGGCGGTTGGCAAGCAGCTTTCGTGTGCATTAGCGCCATCTGTGGAACAGAATCTAAACCCTTCTATACGCCATTCACAAGTCCACTTTTATTAAAAAAAAGAAAATACATATCTATATCATATCTCGACCAAACAAACACAACCTTGGCTTCAGGTGCGCCCATGGTGCGCCCATGGTGCGCCCATGGTGCGTCCACGGTGCGCCCACGGTGCGCCCACGGTGCGCCCACGGTGCGCCCACGGTGCGTCCATTGTTAAAACCGAATGGAATGCTAGCGACTGTCATTTGACTGGCAGATACTCCACTTCGATTTCTTAAAAACTACCGTTATTCGCCACAAAAGAGCGAATCCATTCTTACCAGGCCGTGTCTCGACCATATAAATATTTGGATCAGCCAGGTCATGGTAGTCCACCAAAGGTTGGACTACCATGGCAGCCGGATTCTTCTTGTTCGAAATTTTAGGTTTGGAGTTTAGGTTCTGTCGGGTGTGTCTTCTGGGGATGGTCACCATGGGTTGTTGATCTGGTGGTTGTTGATAGGTTAATCAAACTGGCTGGTGGTAAAGCAACTTGGTAGTGGCCATTGTTACCCTAGAATGTGACGGTCTTTAGGGGAAATATGACAGTACGTGAGAGTTGACGGCGTAAACGTCCAACTCCGTTTGAGACAAACGTATGACACAACACGGTAGAGCTGTTTCTTCCGACCTCAGACGAGAGCTGTCCAATCTATCTCGAGTCAAAACATCTTGGAAGACCACCTCAACACCCTCAGAATGCAATTACATGCAACCATGTGGAGATTCGTACTCTACCCTTCCCTCTAATGTCGTCTCTTGAAATGCCCTGTAACCCCATCTGCATTCCCTTCCAATCAAGCCAACATCATCTGATTCCAATTACTCTAATTATAGCAGCCAAGGATGTGAGTGATAGCAGAAAGAAAACATGCGCCTCCACTTTAAAGACTGCAGGAATGTTGGCAGGCGCTAAAGTTTCTCCCTCACGTTTTGGAAAATCAACAAAAAAAAAAAAATGCAACCGGTAGAGATGCTGCATGGTGACAGACCGTGTAATCACCTCACACACTTAACAAGGTCGGGTTAATGGCGGGACATGGGTGCTGTTAATCACACTATGACGTGATGAACACTAATCCCCTTGGTTTGTCTTGTTAAAGGACAAATGAAGCATGTTTTGACACTTGCTGGCACCAATAGAATTCCTGATTTTATTGACACTCGGAAAGGCTTCGTAAAACACCTTCATCTTAATGCGACTGTTTCGATGTTGGGTTAACACGCCTAGACCGTTTGGCTCTTGCTTGTTTAAGGAGTAAGATCTTGATGTATGAAATATCTGAACATGCGTTGGGTGACGCATAACACACATAAACACAAAAAAAAATTGACATATTTCCCTAAACCTGACACCAGCAACATGTACGAAAAACACACATTGGCCACACGGACGACGCACAGAGGTGTTCAAAGTTTGTCTTGCAACCTGAAAAAAACGTAAGCGTGAGGTTTGTGAACGATAAACTGACCTGGATATCCTGGACCGATAAGAATCAGCCATAATTGAAAGAGGCATGCGCCGTGCATTGCAAGGTTAACAACCAGTTGACTGTCTGTTGTTGTTGGGTTAACACGCCTAGACCATTTGGTTCTTGCTTGTTTAAGGAGTGTGATCGTATGAAATATCCGAACATGCGTTGGGTGGCGCATGACACACGTAAACACAAAAATTTTTTTTTACATATTTTCCCCAAACCTGACACCAGCAACATGTACGAAAAACACACATTGGCCACACGGACGACGCACAGAGGTGTTCAAAGTTTGTCTTTCAACCTGAAAAAAACATAAGCGTGAGGTTTGTGAACGATAAACTGAACTGGATATCCTGGACCGATAAGAATCAGCCATAATTGAAAGAGGCATGCGCCGTGCATTGCAAGGTTGACAACCAGTTGACTGTCTGTCTCTTAAACAGCGCACATTTTCCAAAAATCACAAAGATATTATAATCGACAGTGATCCTTTGAATTTTGCAGTTTCGCTCTGTTTTTTTTTTATGTGAATGTATAAACCCTGCTGTTTTGTGACTATTTCAATGTTGGGTTAACAGGCCTAGACCGTTTGGCTCTTGCTTGTTTAAGGAGTAAGATCTTGATGTATGAAATGTCTGAACATGCGTTGGGTGGCACATGACACACATAAACAAAAAAAAAATTGGCATATTTCCCCAAACGTGACACCAGCAACATTGGCCACACGGACGATGCACGGAGGCGTTCAAAGTTTGTCTTGCAACCTGAAAAAACAAGCGTGAGGTTTGTGAACGGTAAACTGAACTGGATATCCGATAGACGCAGCCTCCTGGACCGATAAGAATCAGCCATAATTGAAAGAAGCATGCACCGTGTATTGCAAGGTTAACAACCTTCAAAGTTTGCAACCTGGAAAAAACATAAGGTTTGCGAACGATAAACTGAACTGAGCTGCATCGGTAGCAGCATGCTGGACCGATAACATGCACCGTGTATTGCAAGGTTAACAACCTTCAAAGTTTGCAACCTGGAAAAAACATAAGGTTTGCGAACGATAAACTAAACTGAGCTGCATCGGTAGCAGCATGCTGGACCGATAACAATCAGCCATAATTGAAAGAGGCATGCACCGTGTATTGCAAGGTTAACAACCAGTTGACTGTCCGTCTCTTAAACAGTGCAAAAGCACATTTTTGTTTTTGTGATGCATTAATTCCAAAGGTCCGTTTAAAAGTGAATCATGCGCAAACTGAAACTGGACTACTGGACTACTAGTGCGTCCATATCTTAAATACCAAAAGATGCAAAGTAATACAAGTTTGTTAGGTACAATATTGTAGAATAACCAAAACAACAAATTTTCACAATAATTTACATCCAACACAATCACGGCACTTACATTATTTTCCAAAAATCACAAAGATATTATAATCGACAGTGTTCCTTTGAATTTTGCAGTTTTGCTCAGTTTTTTTTTTAATGTGAATGAATAAACCTTGCTGTTTTGTGTTTGAGTACTGCCTATTGTTAGTCCAAAAAATATGCCTGTTAAACCAAATTGGATGGATCATTTTCCTAAAATTAAGCATTTTCAGGCATAGAAATAGCAAAATGACCACACAAAAAAATCCAAGGATGATGCATTCAAAGATGTTGTATGTGTATGTGTAGTATCCTACACTTGTCACTAGTTGTCAGTAATGTTACAATAATATTTGGTGAGACACAATGTGCTCGATTCACCACGTTCCTTTTCCATATCACGGTGTTGATCGGTGTCTTGGTGTCCATTTATTACATCTAATCATCTTTTCCGACATTTTTGCATACACACGGATGTAAGGAACACAAACCTATGTGGGCTAATCAGCTGCCGTCACGCTCAGATGAAAGTCAACTAGGGCATCAAACAGCAAGCATGTATAATGATCCAGACACTCGATTCTCATTAGATAGGGTGTCGTTAGATTACAATGCCCAGATAGTTGTACTGTTTTATGCTTTTATACGATTGACAAAACAGATCATGACAAATGTAATGAAACTTAATGTTGTGAGTGTTATTGGGTTTTGCATGGCACTGATAAATGGAGTGATTATGGAAATGATAAGCCCTGCGGGACACCTCGGAGTTAATTATCTGGAGATTTCAAGCAGGTGTTGACATCAGTCATTTTGACATCCATTTTCCAAACCGCTTGTCCTTACTAGAGTTGCAGGGGTACGCTGGAACCTATACCAGCTGACTTCCAGCGCGAGGCGGGGTACACCCTGGACTGACTGGTCACCAGCCAATCACAGGGCACATATAGACAACCATTCACACTCACATTCATACCTATTGACACTTAGGAGTCGCTAATTAACCTAGCATGTTTTTGGAATACCCAGAGAAATATGCAAACTCCACACAAAGATGGCCAAAGGTGGGATTGAACTTGGGTCTCCTAGCTGTGTGGCCTGCGCACTAACCACTTTCTATGCCGCATGTCCTCCAATGAACTGCTTTGCTCAGACACAATGCAGAATGGGAAACTTCAAAACTCATATTGGTACTTCTTTGTATATTTTTAGGTACAACTTTGAAGTGTTAAGTTACTGTGTGATGAGTTTAGTGTTTTTTTTTGCAAGCATAAACATGGCTAAATAAACTAATAGACATAGACATGTTGTTTTCTATATAATAGACATGTTTTTGGAATGTGGGAGGAAACCGGAGTACCCGGAGAAAACTCACGCATGCACGGGGAGAACATGCAAACTCCACACAGAGTTGGCCGAGGGTGGGATTGAACTCGGGTCTTCTAGCTGTGTGGCCTGCGCACTAACCACTTTCTATGCCGCATGTCATCCAATGAACTACTTTGCTCAGACACAATGCAGAATGGGAAACTTCAAAACTCATATTGGTACTTTTTTGTATATTTTTATGTACACCTTTGGAGTGTTAAGTTACTGTGTGATGAGTTTAGTGTTTTTTTGCAAGCATAAACATGGCTAAATAAACTAATAGACATAGACATGTTGTTTTCTATATAACAGACATGTTTTTGGAATGTGGGAGGAGATGGCCGACGGTGGAATTGAACATTCATATGTACCTATGGACAATTTAGAGTACAACCTAACGCCTAACCCTCAAAATTACGAGTGTTTCTGAATGCCTCATAGAGCAAGGAGAAGGGAGCAGAAAGGAGACACAGAACAAAATTGCTCATTGCTCTGTGTGCATAATATGAACAAATTAGTTCAGTGTGATTATTTTGTGCATTAATAGTGTTTAATCTTTGTTTATATTTGTTATGCAGAGGGATATTTCAATCTAACAGGGTATGAAGGAAAGGTTCCTGCGTTTCGTTCTCGAAATTGTTCAAAGGTGTGAACCTGAAAGCTACTTTTCCTCCTCGCTTCTTCCTGTTTCCGCTCATCCACGTTGCCCCTCTTTCCAGCCATTCAAGAATGAGGCAGCTATTAAGAGAGTTTTTTTTTTTTAGTTTTTTATAGAGTGGGAGTGATAGAGCCATTGAACTTAGTGGGACACTCTGGGCGGGTCGTTAGTTTGTTCTACAGTATCATTAGCGTCCATAACAAACACATTATGTCCTGCTGGACCACCCTTCATCCAGGCCATTTAAGGTGATAATTAGACTGTAACAAGCAGCCATCCCCTCAATGTGGGTCATCTGCTGTTCAGCCAGCTTTAAGCCAAAATACACTCAAGAGGAGATTGGATGGGGGCTGCACGGCGACACAGCGCAGGCCACACAGCTAGAAGATCCGCGTTCGATTCCACCCTCGTTCGCATGTTCTCCTCGTACATGCGTGGGGTTTTTTTTTTCGGGGTACTCCGGTTTCCTCCCACATTCCAAAAACATGCTAGGTTAATTAGCGACTCCAAATTGTCCATAGGTATGAATGTGAGTGTGAATGGTTGTTTGTCTATACGTGCCCTGTGATTGGCTGGCCACCAGTTTCTGCTATCATGTGAACATCCATTTACAGTCACAGAAACAATGTGGTTTCCAGTTGTTGTTTTTTTTTTGTGATAATATTACAACTTTGAAAGTTTGATTACACCCACTCCCTGTGCATGTGTTGGTTTACACCGGGTAAAAAACATGCATGTTCGGTTAATTGGCGACTCTAAATTATCCATAGGTATGAATGTGAGTGTGAATGGTTGTTTGTCTATATGTGCCCTGTGATTGGCTGGCCACCAGTACAGGGTGTACTCGGCTGGGATAGGCTCCAGCAACCCCTGCAACCCTCATGAGGATAAGCAGTAAAAAATAAATGACTTAATTAATAATTATGCTAAGGAAATGTACAGACATACTCAACTACAGCAGAAATTGAAAAAATAATATCCAATATATATCCAAATATTAATAAAATTAATTTATGGGAAAAATTTATTGAGTTAGTGTTGGACCTTGTGGACCCGCACTGGCATTGCTTTACACCACCAACTCAAGGTTTAACCCCACAGTGACCAACAATGTGGTCGTTACAGGCCGTCAGAACATGGGGGCTGCACGGTGATCGAGTGGTTAGCACGCAGGCCACACAGCTAGAAGACCCGAGTTCAATTCCACCTTCGGCCATCTCTGTGTGGAGTTTGCATGTTTTCCCCGTGCATGCGTGGGTTTTCTCCGGGTACTCCGGTTTCCTCCGACATTCCAAAAACATGCTAGGTTAGGCGACTCCGAATTGTACATAAAAAAATATAATAATAAGTTGATAATATTACAACTTAGAAAATTTGATGACACCCACTCCCTGTGCATGCGTTGGTTTACACCATGTAAAAAACATGCATGTTCGGTTAATTGGCGACTCCAAATTGTCCATAGGTATGAATGTGAGCGTGAATGGTTGTTTGTCTATATGTGCCCTGTGATTGGCTGGCGACCAGTCCAGGGTGTACCCTGCCTCTCGCCCTAAGAAGACAGCTGGGATAGGCTCCAGCAACCCCTGCGACCCTTGTGAGGATAAGTGGTAGAAAATGAATGAATGATTGGTCCTGGTCCAGTTTTTACAAGGACACCTTTTACAGTTACAATAGCACCTGACTGGTTGTTATATTAGTAGTGGACATATTGAGGACATCGCACTACAAGAACAATAAACCACATAACAAAATGTTAAAATATGATTTTTAAAAAATTGGTGCGCTGGGCATACTACTACACATCAACATTTGGTAATTGAAAATCATTGCTTCACGTCCTCCACTGAACCCGACTGATGTCACATAAATGTTGATTTGTTCTCTGCACAACACTTCCAATATTGCTTTTTTTTTTTTTTTATAACTTTTGTTCTTGCTGTTTCCCGTAGAGAAATCATTCTTTAATATAATGTATTTCAATATTTTCACAGCACTCGCCTCTCGCTGGGTTCTTTTTTTTTTTTTCTCTGAGCTGATGTGACGGAGCCAAGACGTGTACTGTACAGTATTCCTCAATTCCACGATTACACGTACACGATGCTGACATTACTGTGTACTTTCACACAGCGGGCTTTGCTTTGTTCCCCCACGGTGAGCGGTGGCACATTAAGGAATAACGAATGGAGTCTGTGACCCCGGGTAGTTATTCAGAGTGGCTTTCTGGAGCGCGGAGACAGACGATGCTATTTACTTTGCGCTGCATTCATACGTGAGAATTGCATTGTGCCTCAATTTGGACGGAAAGTGATTTACAGGGAAATAAAGAAATTGACGCTTTCACACTTTTTCCGAGGATGCATAAATCCTTTCTATTGTAACATTGGAGCTAAACAGACTGAACAGAATCAGAGATTGTTACTGCGTACAGATCGCCGATGAAGGTTATATAGTACATGAATATTTTTAAGTCACAAAGTATTCACTGCTATGGTTGCTCAGGTTTTTGGTATATTACTAGTTTAAGTATTTGAACTAATAACTAACTAATAGTAGTGTAGTTACTGAGGAATTAATGAGTAGTGGTTTGATCATTATTGGTGCGGCCACAAGGTGGCAGAAGTACATGCGTGGGTTTTTCTCCGGGTACTCCGGTTTCCTTCCACATTCCAAAAACATGTCTATTATAGAAAACAACATGTCTATGTCTATTAGATTATTTAGCCATGTTTATGCTTGCAAAAAAAAACACTAAACTCATCACACAGTAACTTAACACTCCAAAGGTGTACCTAAAAATATACAAAGAAGTACCAATATGAGTTTTGAAGTTTCCCATTCTGCATTGTGTCTGAGCAAAGCAGTTCATTGGAGGACATGCGGCATAGAAAGTAGTTCAGGAGACCTGAGTTCAATTCCACCTTTGGTTATCTCTGTGTGGAGTTCTGTGGAGTCACCAATTAACCTAGCATGTTTTTGGAATGTGGGAGGTTACTGTGTGATGAGTTTAGTGTTTTTTTTTACCAGCATAAACATGGCTAAATAATCTAATAGACATAGACATGTTGTTTTCTATAATAGACATGTTTTTGGAATGTGGGAGGAAACCGGAGTACCCGGAAAAAACCCATGCATGCACGGGGGAGAACATGCAAACTCCACACAGAGATGGCCGAGGGTGGGATTGAACTCGGGTCTCCAAGCTGTGTGGCCTGTGCACAAATCACTTTCTATGCCGCATGTCCTCCAATGAACTGCTTTGCTCAGACACAATACAGAATGGGAAACTTCAAAACTCATATTGGTACTTCTTTGTATATTTTTAGGTACACCTTTGGAGTGTTAAGTTACTGTGTGATGAGTTTAGAGTTTTTTTTAGTTTTTTTGTTTTGTTTTCTATAATAGACATAATTTTGGAATGTGGGAGGAAACCGGAGTACCCGGAAAAAACCCACGCATGCACGGGGGAGAACATGCAAACTCCACACAGAGACGACCGTGGGTGGCTGAGATAGATGTCTTTTCAAAAATAATAATTATATGTAACACAACATTTAAATAATTTTTGTTTATGCATTTACTTTCGTTTTGATTGTCTTGTTTCTCTGACTCCTTCCATCAACCTATTAAATTCTCCTTTCTACGTTAAAGTATCCAATGATATTACTTCAAACTATGAGCGGCACTCTTTTTCCATGATGTCAGTCAGGAGAAATTCAATCCCAGAAATGATATCATGAATGATTTATAAGACAGAGAAATGCATTTACCCCAGCAACAATACAATGAGAAGTTGATGCAAACATCGTGATGGAAAAATATAAAGGTTATGGAGATGTATTATGAAAGGGGGGGGGAGACATTTGTGGGTATTGTCTGCACTGGGGGCGAGTGAAGAAAATGTACAGTATTGCGAAATTGGGAAGACATTTGTGGATATAGTCTGTGCACCATGGACGTATTCGCAGTTTTTTTGCATGTATTCGAGCCCCCCGTCGAACGTTACAAGAACAAAGGTAAGGCCAGCGTTGCCATCTTATGTGTTAATAATCCATATTTTATACAAACTCCATATGAAACTTTAATCTTTGGAATATTAGCTCACCACGGGGGGATACGAAATCAAATCAGGGGGGTCCGTGATTAAGCAGGTGAAGCGCATATCAACCCATTTAAATTCACATTAACCCTGCATCAAAATGTATGAGGCGTGACATTGATGGCACCCTAATTTATTGGCGTTGTGTCGGTTTTACGAAAAGTCACGGTGGGATTTTGTTTGCACGTATCAGTCAAAGCGAAAAGACAATTATATCGACTTCAACTCTAGCGATCCAAGTAAAAATGAGGAATTAAACACCTGAAAAAAACATGTATACATATGCAGTTTATCACGGTTAATTGCTTTAACCCTGACACTGATAGGTACATTTTCACAAATCAACATTAATAATTGGAATATTTTAGTAGTTAGAGCATAGAAAATATGTTTATGACCTTCTAAAAACAGTTAACATAATAAGAACTTCAATAAAACCCCTAGAGTCACCTTTATACTCGTATTAGCTAATATTGTAGACACCATAAGATGACATTGTGATTTGTAATGAGTGTAGGGAACAGGTGGAGGAGTTCGCTGCAGCAAGATATGTGTGTGAATGAGAGGGACCCAAGTGGAAGAGTGAGGTTACAAGCAGAAGAGATAAGGAGGCTGAGGTTATCATTGGGAGTGACCAGGATGGATAGGATCAGGAACGGGACATTACATGTTAGAGGCCTTGAAGATAAAGTCAGAGAGGCCAGACTGACGTGTCAGAGATGAGGATGCTGATGTTCTCATTGGGAGTGACCAGGATGGATAGGATCATGAACAAGTACTTCAGAGGGACATTACATGTTAGAGCCCTTGGAGATAAAGTTAGAGAGGCCAGACTGACATGTCAGAGATGAGGATGCTGAGGTTCTCATTGGAAGTGACCAGGATGGATAGGATCATGAACAAGTACATCAGAGGGACATTACATGTAAGAGGCCTTGGAGATAAAGTCAGAGAGGCCAGACTGAGAGGGTTGGGACATGTCAGAGATGAGGATGCTGAGGTTCTCGTTGGGAGTGACCAGGATGGATAGGATCAGGAACGGGACATTACATGTTTAGAGGCCTTGGAGATAAAGTTAGAGAGGCCAGACTGAGATGATTGGGACATGTCAGAGATGAGGATGCTGTGGTTCTCATTGGGAGTGACCAGGATAGATAGGATCAAGAACGGGACATTACACGTTAGAGGCCTTGGAGATAAAATCTGAGAGGCCAGACTGAGATGGTTGGGACATGTCCAGAGGAGAGATAGTGAATATATTGGTAGAAGGATACTGCCAGGAAAAGCCGAAAAAAAAAGAAGCTAAGCAAAAATAAAACACAACAAATAATTAGTACTGTGAATATTCCTTATAAAAGATATGACCATGTAACTTTTTTTTTTTTAAACAATCCTACAATTGGTTAGCAGAATTGCCTCTGTATAATGATACTCAGTCATACTTACAAGAACTAAATATTTTACGAGCTATGTACACTGGCAAAGAAAAGGCCTATGAGAAACATAGTGACGGTATAAGCATATTAGAAAGGCTCAATAATGCCAAAGGCACAATAATGCATCACTGGTAATTGTTCCTTTTTCAGCATCTATCATGGCAGCGTAATACAGAGTTGCTTGAAAGTATTTTTTCCTTAAGCCGTAATATGATAAAGAGTGACACGGGGTGAGTTATTGTGCATTAGAGTGAGCCTAGAGTGTCGCTCTACAAGTGAATACGGGTACATCTTGATACCCAAACAGTATCAGTACCTCTGGGCTACAAAGTAGTTGTCATTAGCGTAGATTGCACTCATTTGGGAGTATTTCCCCATTGAATAAGGTTGATGTATGATGTTTTGGTTGCTGAAATAAACATATTTTTTTTATTTCATTATTGTATCTGGGCTACACTTGAAGAGTTTGGTATCATCCATTTTGTTTTCTTTTTCAAGAAATTTTTTTTTTGACAAAGTGTGAACGACAAAGTGTGGCTTTTCAATGGGTATTTAGTCACTACTAGTTTTTTTTTTTTAGTTTTTTTTGGACTGTTGTATTTTTTTTCAGCTGGTTTGCATTGCAGACGTAGCTAGCCTTTCCAAATTTTGGACATGTTGAAAACGTTAGCTTTCGATAGCTGTCGACTGTTGACCCGCAAACGTAATAACTGCCCAAAAACGTAATACAAATCTGCAGCTTTGAATGTAATAATCACACAAATGTAATAAATTTCCCACAAACGTAATAAAATTTGCCTACTGCAAACGTAATACTGAATTTCCTGCAAATTTAATAACTATAACATTTTTTAAAATTAAAATTAAAATTAAAATTAAAATTAAAATTAAAATTAAAATTAAAATTAAAATTAAAATTAAAATTAAAATTAAAATTAAAATTAAAATTAAAATTAAAATATATTAGGAAAGCAGGAAGTGAACAAATGTAACAGTTACTGATTGTAAAAGTAAAATTTGTAAAATTAGTTCTCAAATAAAATTAATTGTGATTAATCACCAATTGCAACTGCCTAAAATATTGTGTGTTTTAGCAGGGTTGTCCAAATGTGCAGCATGGGGACCAATAGCAGCCCGTGCTTTTTTTAAACAATTTTCCGAAAGTTTTTCAAAAATTAAACGACAAAAATGACAGCAAAGAAGCACTAATTTTATGAAATATTAGGACAATAAAGTCAGAATATTACAAGAAAAATGTTGTAATCTTAATTTTGAGAATAAAGGCGTAATAAACAATAAATAAAAAAACTTAAACTATATTAGGATATTCTTTTGGATATTTCTTCCCCATATACACACAAAATCACACATACAATAATATACTGTAACTAAAACGCACATGTACGCCCACAAACAAAATGTAATAATTATTACATTTGCAGGAAATTATTACATATGTGGGAAAGTGAAAAACTGTAAAGGTAATAACTTCCCACAAATGTAATATGAGACAAAATAATGATCTTCGTGGTTGTTGTTGTTGTTTGTTCTTTCTTCTTTTAATGAGGGAGAAGGTGTAGATGTCATTTTGAGGATTTTAACAAGATAAAAATTCTGAATTAAAAAAGATAACATAATTGTGATAATTGCAATTGTTTTAATAAAATTATTACTATTATTATTATTTTTATATTTTATTAATTTTTTTCTTAATTAGAAAAGATAACATAATTGTAATAATTGCAATTGTTTTAATAAAATTATTGTTGTTATTTTTATTATTATTATTATTTTTATATTTTATATATTTTTTTCTTAATTAAAAAAGATAACATAATTGTAATAATTGCAATTGTTTTAATAAAATTATTGTTATTATTTTTATTATTATATTTTATTATTTCTTTTGATTATTTCTTTACCATATACACACAAAATCACACATACAATAATATACTGTAACTAAAACGCACATGTACGCCTACAAACAAAATGTAATAATTTTAATAATAATGATGTAATAATAATAATTCTGTATTATGTTTGCAGTAGGCAAATTTTATTACGTTTGTGGGAAATTTATTACATTTCCGGGTGTAACAATCGACATTTTGACAACAATAGGATCAAAAATTATACGCAAAAGATTTTTCATTGTCTAAAAAAAAAAAATCACCAAGCGACTGTCAATATCAAATTCGCCGTCTTAGATTTACTTTTCACTTTGATTCCGCCCCCGCGAAGGTAGACGTTCTGTCCTCTCGTTGCTCCCTTCAAAATGTCTGCCAAACCTTGAGCTTCAAAGGATACTTATATTGACCCTGCCCCCGTCTCAGGTCCAGAAAAGGGAGGTCTTTGAAATATCCATTTGGCTTGGGGTTGCCATGGCAACACAACCTGGGCTGGTTCGCTCCGATTCCAATGGGGGTGCTCGCAAATACCTCTTAAAGTGACATTGGCAGTACTTTACCATTGCATACTATCATAATATATAATAGTTAGCCAAACATATGGGGTGCATACAATGAATATATAGTGGAACCTTGGTTAGCATACACCTTGGTTAACATGTTTTTCAGTTAGCATCGTGAATTTACACAAAACTTTGTCCGACTGTGTTTTTAATGACAAAACATCCTTGTTAGCACTCTGTTAGCATGCTAATGCATCGAAACCAGAAGCGGAAATCAGTTACATCGCCTGTCTATTATGTCAACAAGTATTGACTCTGTAGCTAACTCGCCCAATTATGCTACAAGTCTCAAAAATGTTTTTTTTTTATTTTATCGATGTATATATGTCCTTATATGCTAAACAAATTAGCTCTGCGAGGGAAAAGTGTAAGATTGATGTCTTTAGTTATGCAAATTTGGAGTGACAGAATCGGAGCAGGAGGGGATAGAAAAGAAGAAAACTGTGTTTTTCACTAATGATTTTTGATACCACTGTTTCCTTTCCGATATGATAGAGTAGCATTCAGGGTAGTATTGATGATATCAATTTGATACCGATACTTTGTACCATGACATCTGACACCTTTTCAAATCGTAGTAGTGTAAGTACCCAATGTATATCGAAGTAGTGAAGTATCAAAGTATCAATATTTTGATTTCAGAGCCTAAAGACCAAGTATTGTCGGTATTGATATTTCGATATAGATCTGTACGTCAATATTTCTCACATTCTTTATGAAATTTGGCCTTATTTTGGGATATTTTTGAAAAGTAGCGACAAACATTACTGAGTCCAAGAGCAGTTGGAAGGATTTCTGGCGTGTACCAACCTCTTCAGGTCCATTGGATTAAGGTCCGGATTTTAACTGGACCCTCTAGAGCAGGGGTGGGCAAACTTTTTGACTCGCGGGCCGCATTGATATAACAAAATTTCCGGGGGGGGGGGGCAGACTATATATTTTACACGTAACAGTCCACCTGGTATTATTGTATCTGTAAAATTGTCATGCAATCTGCTATTATTATTTATTATTTTATATTTATATTTAAATATTTTAAAAATAATAAAATATTATAATAATTAAAATAAAATTAAAATAATAATTATTATATTATTATTATGTAAAATATGCAAATATAACAATATTATTATATATAATTAATATAATAATTAGCATTAATATAATAAATATAATAATCATAATAGTTATAATAATAATATAATAATTATTATTTTAATTTTTATTATTATTATGTGCTTGTGTCTCTTTTTTCAGGAGCACTTTGTAAACAACAGACCATGTCAAACAACGAAATTGATACAACCATCAAAAGGTTGGTTCAGGCCATGATGCCAGGTTGTATGTTGAGTTGAAATTAAATACTTTTGAAAGATTGGGCGGGCCGTATTCAAACACTTGGCGGGCCGGATGTGGCCCCCGGGCCGTAGTTTGCCCACCCCTGCTCTAGAGTATGACCCGTTTCTCTGAAGTCATTCTTTTGTAGTTTTTCTGGAAAACTTTAGGTCATTGTTTTGTTGCCTGATTAATTTTCATACAACTCACTGACCGAGAATTCATGATTCCTTGGATAAAATTATCCCTTTCCATCTCCACCATCATCAGAAAATGTTCTTTTCTTCATATGGAATGGCAGTTTAGTTCTTCTCTGAAAGCAGGCCTCATTAGTTTCACATACTAGTTCCTAAAAAAAAAACTGTTAGAATTTGTATTCCCCTACAGCCTTGCCAGTATCCGTCGGTACATTACCTCTGAACAACATGTCAAAATGACAGGTGTTTTAAGCTATTTCTCAAATATCATATAGGGAGTTATTGAAAGTGGCTTTTTTTTCCAGTGATGGAATACGTGCAGGAAAGTTTGTTTCAGGAATGTTAACTATGTCAGCTACAGTGAAAGCGCTAAAGAGACGGTTTCTTTTGGGTACGTTATCAAGTCTATATGTGTGTTGTATGTTTGGGTGTGTTGTATATCACAACAATTTAGCCAGAAATTGGTTTTTTTTTTAACCCTTTTTTGGCAAGGGGCAAAAAGAAGTGATGACTCAACTCTTCACTAATGCATTTCACCTCAAAGCAATTTTAATCCATAAAAAGCTCAGCATTGTAACGCATGTAAACACACACATGTGCACACACATTGGCGTTCCATATGTGAAAATTATATATAGTTTTATGGTGCTATATGTATAAATAAATTATTTTTTTATGTAGAACAACCCATTTTTTGGTGGTAAAGTTGTTTAAATATTTGAGCTGTCACAAAAGCAAAAAATACTTGTTTAAAATAATTCTCTTTTTTAGTTAGGAACTGATATTTTCCTGAAACTTACCGATGTTCTACTACTGATTACTAAGGAACAAAAAAAGGTAGAAACAAACTTTTTTTGTCCTCATGAAAGACAGTAGTCTTATTTTTCCTTAGGTCGGTTCCTTGTTTATATAACCATAGAACATAATAATCTGTGTGCCTTGAAAGATCAGTCAAAATCAAAGGTATTGTTGTTTGATTCCGGTAAGTCACAAAAGCAAAAAAATACTTGTCTATCTCTCTTTTTTTTTTTAGTTAGGAACTGATATTTCCCTGAAACTTACCCATGTTCTACTGCTGATTACCAAGGAACAAAATAAGGTAGAAACAAATTTTTTTTCCTCATGAAAGACAGTAGTTTTATTTTTCCTTAGGTCGGTTCTTTGTTTATATAACCATAGAACATAATAATCTGTGTGCCTTGAAAGATCAGTCAAAATCGAAGGGATTGTCGTTTGATTCTGGAAAGTCACAAATATTCATAGTCATTGTATGACTCGTAACTCATAAGGATTTGGAGTTTGGATGTTATATGTATGAATAATAATATATGTATAAATAAATTATTATTATACATAATTAATTATGTAGAACAACCCATTTTCATGTTATAATGTGGTGAAGTTGTTTAAATATTTGAGCTGTCACAAAAGCAAAAAATACTTGCGTATCTCTCTTTTTTTAGTTAGGAACTGATATTTCCCTGAAACTTACCCATGTTCTACTGCTGATTACCAAGGAACAAAATAAGGTAGAAACAAACTTTTTTTTTTCTCATGAAAGACAGTAGACTTATTTTTCCTTAGGTCGGTTCCTTGTTTATATAACCATAGAACATAATAATCTGTGTGCCTTGAAAGATCAGTCAAAATCGAAAAGATTGTCGTTTGATTCCAGAAAGTCACAAAAATTCATAGTCATTGTATGACTCGGAACTCGTAAGGATTTGGAGTTTGGAGGCTGAAAGGTGGTTGGTGGACAGAAATTATGAATATTACTTTAGGTTTTTATTCTCAAGCAAGGCAGGCGATGTCAGAGAAGTTGTCACAATCCTGAATCCTCCAACTTGCGGCACTTGTTTTGTCAAAGTTGCCAAAGTTCCGTGTTTAGTTTTAGCAAAGTTGTTGTTTATTATCCCCTAAAGTAGTCGTGGTTACCATTGATGTGACCCCCCCCCCCTTCTGCTCCTTACAATGTATAATAAGCTCACTGCATGTTCAACATTAAGTAACCATCTCCGCCTCTAACCGAGTCCCCGCGGGGCCACACTTACACGAAACTTTGACAAGTGCTGGGCCACAAAATACCATGCTTGATACCCTTTCTTTGGATAAACATCATTATGTTCCAATACACTTACATTGAAACAGTAGTATATTTAAAAAGTACCACTTAATCAATGGATTTATTGTTGACGTTCGCTGAAGTAATTTCCCTAAAGTCCGCAGAATCCTTTTGTACTTCTTGTCAAACTCAACAACAAACAGAAAACTCAATTTCCTCTTAAGAGGTAATTAAAAACCTGTTATTTCTTAACAGACTACACTTGGAAAAAGGCAGATGGAGGTGACTACACGTACTGGTGTGTGTGTATAGGTAACCAGGAAGCCCTGTAGAGCCAATTATACACCCAACTCTAATCTCCTGAGTAGGCTGTATTGATAGAGTGAGTGGGAGGACAGAGGAGAAAGGACAATAGTGGAATGAATGAAGGTCATGGATTGATGCGAGAGGGGGGGTAAGAGAGCTAGATGGCACCAAAGGACAATGCGGAAGTGTATAAGAAAAGGAAATGACAGGAAGAAAAGTTGGATGGAAGAATGGAAGGCAGCATTCAGTGCATGGACACGACAGAAGGCATCTGGCGGTGAAACTTACCAAGGGATATTTGGTAATGGTAATGGTTTTATTTACATTTGAACATGCATCAGATTACAATTGAATGCATCCCATAATCAGTTCACAGTTCCACATGTCCAAAAGGAGTAGGAAGAAGCAAAGCTTATTAAATCCTACCCCTCCATCTGGTACTTTTACAATCAGTAACTGTTACATTTGTTCACTTCCTGCTTTCCTAATATAAGTTTTTTATTTATTTAAATTTTTATCCTAATATAATTTAAGGCTGCCTTTTAAGTTTAAGTTTTTTTAAATTGAAATTGATATTTAAAGGCAAAAAAATGTTTTTATTAAATTTAAAAAATATATTTTTAATGTAAATATATATAATATATAACACATGTGTAAATATATATGTATATATATATCAATTTAAAATTACATTTACATTTAAATTGTCAAAATATTAAGTCAAAATATTACCAGATAGATTTAACATTAATTTTTATCATATCTATCATATATATCATACAAGACAGATTTAACAGATTTAACATTTATTTATTTATTACATATTTTTATTTATTTATTATTTAGATTATAATATTATATTACATATTATTATTATATTATATATATTATATTACATATATTACTATTATATTATATATATTGTTATTATTAAATTATTTTATAAAAAAATATTTTTACATTTGTTCACTTCCTGCTTTCCAAATATAATTTTTATAATTTTTATAATTTTTTTTAATTTAAATTTTTATCCTAATGTAATTTAAGTTTGTTTTTTAATTTTAATTTTAATTTTAATTTTAATTTTAATTTTAATTTTAATTTTAATTTTAATTTTAATTTTAATTTTAATTTTAATTTTAATTTTAATTTTAATTTTTCTCTACAACGTATTTGTATTTGCTGGTGCGTAAGTGTATAAGTGTGTAAATTGGTCAGGGTTACGTCAATAATACGACATACTGTATATGTGCAGCTGCATGAACGCACCGTCTACACTAAAGATTGTGACAAAACTGTCTTAATAGCGGGGCTCGGCTTGCGGCGGGGTGGGATTATCACGAGCGGGTCTCATGTAAGCGCAGCCGCCTCGCTAAATTCTGCCTTTCATGACATTCGGCACTACAAAGCCCCAAACACCCAGATGAGCAGATTATGGGTGGCGGTGCTGGAAAACGGGGAGCTTCTTAAAAATGAGTTGGTACATTCCACAAGGAGATTTAATTTCCTTTAATGTCAGCCTTGGCGTACGTACATTGTGCTGTCAGGGCTATGAATGAAACGGTAATTGAGGTGTGTGCACGTGTATCCTATCTTAAAGTAATTATTTTATTTTCATTTGGATCGTTCCCTTCCCGCCAGAAGTGCTAGCCGGGACCCCTAAGGGATGGCAGTTGTCTGACCCCCGTTGCCATTGACTACTATTGGAGAAGGTTAATGGAAAGGCCCCAGGCCGGACTGGGCTTTTTGATGAGCATAATTCCTTCACCTTGCCACCAGGAGGAAGAAGAAGTATCCGACTGTGTATGTGACAGGAAGTGCGGTGCGATGTGTCATGCCCCCCCCCCTCCCCCCCTCCTCTGCTTGAGCTGACAGTCTTTTTTTTTTTTTCATTTTGACACCTTGCACTGTTTGTACCTGACTGTAATTTCGGAGAACATTACCAATGTGAGAAGGTGGAGGTGTTAGTCAAGAAGGTATGGGAAAAAAAAAACAAACAGCAGCAAAGAAAGTTTGACATAACGTGATGAACTCTATTCAGGACTGCTGAGAAGTGAGAAAAATATAAAGTAGGATTTAAAAGTCATTCATTTTCAGTTCATGTTTGTTTAAATATGAGAAATATGATCTCAGGGAAGAAGTACATTTAAAACACTTCTATGCTAGGACTACCGTTAAAAAGCCATAGCATTTCAGTATGTGGAATCAAACTATGGGATGGATTGAGTAAGGACCTCAAACAATGCACAACGATGAGCCGATTCAAGAAACAATACAAGCAGTTGATGTTTGCTAAATACAAGGATGAAGAGTCTTGAACCAGTCATGATGTGCTATATATATCACTATATTGATACTTACTATGGTACCCATTATGTCATTGGATATATATCATACATATCATATCACCTCGCACTTCGGTACGTGACCAAAAATTAAAAAAAATAATAATAATTTAAATTTTAAAATGTTAAAATTTTTATTTTTTAAATTTTTTACCCGTTATGTCATTGTACGGTCATATCACCTTGTACTTTATGTGACCAAAAAATAAAAAAGAAGGTTAAAAATTAAAAGATTTTAAAATTCTTTAATTTTTTTATACGATAAAAAAATGTTATATGATTAAAAAAAAAAAAAAAATTTATTTTTGGTCACATACCGAAGTACAAGGTGATATGACCATACAATGACATAATGGGTACCATAGTAACTGACCATTTTCAGTTACTATAGCATTAACTAACCATTTTCTTTATTGGAATAATCTAACTGTACTGGTACACCAGTACATACATTTTTAAATTTTTAAATTTTTAAATTTTTAAATTTTTAAATTTTTAAATTTTTAAATTTTTAAATTTTTTAATTTTTTAATTTTTAAATGTTTAAATTTTTAAATTTTTAAATTTTTAAATTTTTAAATTTTTAAATTTTTAAATTTTTTATTTTTTTAATTTTTTAATTTTTTAATTTTTTAATTTTTTAATTTTTTAATTTTTTTAATTTTTTAATTTTTTAATTTTTTAATTTAAACAATTAAAACAAACAAAAGAAACTTAAACTATATTAGGAAAGCAGGAAGTGAACAACAGTTACTAATTGTAAAAGTACCAGATGGAGGGGTAGGATTTAATAAGCTTTGCTTCTTCCTACTCCTTTTGGACATGTGGAACTGTGAACTGATTATGTGATGCATTCAATTGTAATCTGATGCATGTTCAAATGAAATAAAACCATTACCATTGTGGGAATAGGATGCACGGCTGCGAGGTTATGCAGTTTTTTGGGGGGGGGGTCAAATGTGTTTCTGATGATGTTAAGGTTTACCATGTACTGTACATTTATTTCCTTGGGTTCTTCAGACTCCTGCTATGCCTTTGCTGGTTACTGACTTAAAACTAGAATGAATCCCCCAAAAGTTGAAGCATCAACTCATTCAAAATCCATACTGAATATGTTCAGTTTATCAAATGTATGAAAGCAAATGGTTCACTGTGATACTTCCTCATTTTTAGTTAGTTCTCATAGTGTTTCCCTTTGTGTTTTCAGCAACAGGAGCAGGACCCTACCAACCTGTACATCTCCAATCTACCCATCTCCATGGACGAGCAGGAGCTGGAGAACATGCTGAAGCCTCTGGGTCATGTCATCTCCACCAGGATACTGAGGGACGCCAACGGGGTCAGCAGGGGAGTCGGCTTTGCCAGGTACACTTCAAATCACAGTGGAGTTGTTCTGGGTAGTTGTTGTGTTCTATATTCTTCAACTACTCTTATTCATGTTCTTGCTAATTTCATGTACGCAACTGGTTACTCTTTTCGGTAACGTGATTCCAGTTTGACTTCAGTTCAACTGGAACTGAGCACTCGTTGTTTTTGCTACTTTACATTTAAGCTAATTTGCATGTCGCCATGGAAAACAAAAACACACCCACGGCATTGCACACGACAGAAAGCCACTAGTACTACTAAGTGGGTGATAAACTACAAAGTGCTAAACATAACTTCACTCAAAACTGATATTTCCAAATGCCCGCAAGGCATGCTGGGTAGTCCAGCTGCAACAACACTATCAACTATGAACAGTAGCCTTGTTTAGTTCTCTGACGACCTCCTTGACATATTTTGCAATCAAGCAAAAAGGCGACAAACTTGGCAAAATTTTGGGAGAAAGCGTACCAAAACCTACCCAGCATGCCTTGCGGTAGGAATACATTATACATATTATACATACATTATACATATTTTACAATCAAGCGACAAACATGGCAAAAATGTTGTGTGAAAGAGTACCACAAGCTACCCAGCATGCCTGGCAAAAAAAAAAATCCATGTATTCCTACCGCAGGGCATGCTGGGTAGTCCAGCTGCAACAACACTATCAACTATGAACAGTAGCCTTGTTTACTTCTCTGACAACCTCCTCAACATATTTTGCAATCAAGCATCCCAGGCAAAAAAAAAACAAAGATCCATGTATTCATACCGCAAGGCATGCTGGGTAGCTTTTGGTACTCCTCTCCCAAAATTTTGCCATGTTTGTCGCCTGTTTGCTTGATTGCAAAATATGTTGAGGAGGTCGTCAGAGAAATAAACAAGTTCATAAACTGTTCATATTTGATAGTGTTGTTGCAGCTGGACTACCCAGCATGCCTTGTGGTAGGAATACATGGATTTTTTTTTTTGCCAATATGGCAAGGCATGCTGAGTAGCTTGTGGTACTCTTTCTCCCAAAATTTTGCCATGTTTGTCGCCTTTTTGCTTGATTGCAAAATATGTTGAGGAGGTCGTCAGAGAAGTAAACAAGCCTACTGTTCAGGCATGCTGGGTAGCTTGTCGTACTCTTTCACACAACATTTTTGCCATGTTTGTCGCTTGATTGCAAAATATGTATAATGTATTCCTACCGCAAGGCATGCTGGGTAGCTTTTGGTACTGTATCTCCCAAAATTTTGCCATGTTTGTCGCCTTTTTGCTTGATTGCAAAATATGTTGTGGAGGTCATCAGAGAAGTAAACAAGCCTACTGTTCATAGTTGATAGTGTTGTTGCCGCTGGACTACCCAGCATGCCTTGCGGTAGGAATACATGGATTTTTTTGCCAGGCATGGCAAGGCATGCTGGGTGGCTTGTGGTACTCTTTCACACAACATTTTTGTCGCTTGATTGCAAGATATGTATAACGTATGTATAAAATGTATAATGTATTCCTACCACAAAGCATGCTGGGTAGCTTTTGGTACTCTTACTACCAAAATTTTGCCATGTTTGTCGCCTTTTTGCTTGATTGCAAAATATGTATAATGTATGTATAATATGTATAATGTATTCCTACCGCAAGGCATGCTGGGTAGCTTTTGGTACTCTTTCTGGGGGGTTTCCAAATTTATGTTGTTTCTCATGCTTTAGAAAGCTAGCTGACAACAACGTCATGTCAACCGGTCCTAACGTAAACAATAACTTATACTAAACTAAACTTAACTAATATTTTTGACGGTATAGTGACACCAAGGGTCTCAAACTCCCAATATAAAAATATGCAATTCCGAATAATACGACCCTGAGGGGCATCCAATCTTATAGGTCGGGCTGTGCATACATTTGAGAGCCCATTGTTACCTGTGTCAACAGACATCTGCTGCGGGTTGGACCACGAGGGGCATTAGAGAGTAAACCGAGCTAAGTGTTTGTGGGCTGATCCATTACTGTTATCAGAGCCCATTACTCCAGCCTGAGCACTAATCATTGCAGACAGCAGCACTTGATGCCGTTAACCAGCAACACACAAAAGAAGCGGCTGCCTGCCTCATGGCCAACCTGGCTCAGTCCGCCGCCAACCGGCTCCCTCGCCGTCCTTAGTGGCCGCCAGACAGTCTGGCTGAGCAGTTCGGTTTTCCAGATGAAACAAACCACCCGTCTGCCTTATTGACTGGACGTCTACCCACCTGTTTTCTCTCTACCTGTCTGCTCAACCGCTGGACAAAGACAAGGGGAGGCAGAAATTGAACGGCCTGAGGGGCGCTGAGGAGCATGAGTGCAAAATTGTAGTGCAAAATAAGACATTATTAGGGGGCTGGGGTCGAACCCACACCTCTACTTTTTTTTTTTAAGTGACCAGTTAGCATACCCGAACATTTATATTCAAGTATTTCACAGAGAAGTAGGACTGATTATTTTATTAGAGACAATAAAGACAGAAAGCAGAACTGGAGGTAAGGATGCTGAAGTTCTCAGTGGGAGTGACCAGGGTGGATAGGATCATTGGGACATTACATGTTAGAGGTCTTGGAGATAAAGTCATCGGGGCCAGACTGAGATGGTTGGGACATGTCAGAGATGAGGATGCTGAGGTTCTCATTGGGAGTGACCAGGATGGATAGGATCAGGAACGAGACTTTACATGTTAGAGGGCTTGGAGATAAAGTAAGAGAGGCCAGACTGAGATGGTTGAGACATGTCAGAGATGAGAATGCTGAGGTTCTCATTGGGAGTGACCAGGATGGATAGGATCAGGAACGAGTACATCATAGGGACATTCCAAGTTAGAGACCTTGGAGATAAAGTAAGAGAGGCCAGACTGAGATGGTTGAGACATGTCAGAGATGAGAATGCTGAGGTTCTCATTGGGAGTGACCAGGATGGATAGGATCAGGAACGAGACTTTACATGTTAGAGGGCTTGGAGATAAAGTAAGAGAGGCCAGACTGAGATGGTTGAGACATGTCAGAGATGAGGATGCTGAGGTTCTCATTGGGAGTGACCAAGATGGATAGGATCATTGGGACATTACATGTTAGAGGTCTTGGAGATAAAGTCAGAGGGGCCAGACTGAGATGGTTGGGACAGTTTTTTAAAAAACATTTTTAGAGCCCACTAGTCATAAAATAGCACCCCTACAGTCATATTTAGTTTTGTTACCCAATGTAATCAACATAACGGACTCACACACAAACACATACACCCCTAGCCTACACTTTACTTAATTTGAGACACGAATTACCCGCTTATATAGAAATAATACTTGTGTATTTGTACATTATAATTACACACACAAACCACTAATGTGATAAACTGCAACTTGTGATAATAATGATGATGCTGCAGTGTGCCTTAGCCAGTATTGAAAGCCTCATCATCAAAGCCCCCAGCGTAGGATGGGCATGTTGTCCAGCGTCTGATACCCGCATCCCAAAGATGCTGCTCTATATCGGCAGCTGGGAAGACCCCTACTTCACTTCAAAGACACGCTGAAAGCTAATATCAATAACTGAGGCATTGAAGAGAGAACCTGGGAAGATCGAGTTTCAGACAGGGAATGGCGGGGGGAGCAGATTAGTCATGGAATTGAGTCCTTCGATCGGACGAAAGTGGCGAAAGCAAGAGAAAATGTGCACCTGAACGAGACAAAAATTCCCTGTTCCAGGAATAGGGCCGATGAGAGATGTAAAAATAATAATAGTAATAATAATCGAGTGGTTAGTGGTTAGCGCGCAACTTCTCAGCTAGGAGACGGGGGTTCAATTCCACCCTCGGCCATCTCTTGTGGAGTTTGCATGTTCTCCCCGTGCATGCGTGGGTTTTCTCTGAGTAGTCCGGTTTCCTCCCACATTCCATTAGTTTATTTAGCCATGTTTATGCTTGCAAAAAAACACTAAACTCATCGCACGGTAACTTAACACTTCAAAAATGTACCTAAAAATATACAAAGAATTAACAATATGAGTTTTGAAGTTTCCCATTCTGCATTGGAGGACACACGGCATAGAAAGTGGTTAGTGCGCAAGCCACGCAGCTAGGACACCCGAGTTCAATTCCACCCTCGGCCATCTCTGTGTGGAGTTAGCATGTTCTCCCCGTGCATGCGTGGGTTTTCTCCTCTGGGTACTCCGGTTTCCTCCCACATTCCAAAAAAAAACCAACATGCTAGGTTAATTAGCGACTCCAAATTGTCCATAGGTATGAATGTGAGTGTGAATGGTTGTTTGTCTATATGTGCCCTGTGATTGGCTGGCGACCCCACCTCTCGCCTGAAGACAGCTGGGATAGGCTCCAGCACCCCCCCGCGAGGAAAAAGCAGTAGAAAATGAATGAATAATAATACATTTTATTTGTATAGCGCTTTCAGAGTACTCAAATACGCTTTACAGTAGAGAAAAATAAATAAAAATAGATTAGTAAAAAAACTGCATTAAAATACAATATCCAAACATTCATTCAGAGCTAAAAAAAAAAAATAATAATAATAGTCGTAAAAAGTGAAGTGGAGTAAAGTTGTGAAAGTCAAAGTGCCATAACCGATTGTGCTGTACAGTCAAACCTCAGTTAGTGTATTAAATCCTATCAGAAATATTGCAAATCCAATTTTTGAAAATTTCTTTGGCCCCATGGCGGGTTATAGCTTGCATATAGTAGCTTACAATCCAGACAAACTGATTAGATTAACGAAAAAAGCAATGATTGACTAAATGTATCATGATGTTAGTTCAAAAACCGGTCTTACTTAGTGGGAAATATCAGTGCGATGAAAGACAGATGCTTAAAAAAGTGAAAGGTTAGAGTCCACGGGGTGGGGGGAAGTTGATGATGTAGACACGGGAGAGCAGAGAAGCACAAGGATGAGCAGTGAGGGAAAAGAAAGGAGGGCAAGCAAGGAACGGGGGTTACAATGAAAGATGGAGGAAATAACCACGCTTGAAAGGCGGTGGCAATGAGAGAGACGTCAAAACGAAGAGGTGCAGACGGGGCTCGGAGTAAGATGGATGGGGCAGAGAGAGCGATAAAGAAGCTCCGTTCAAAAAGAAAGAAGGATGACGGTTGAGATATGAAAGAAAGAGGACAGAGAAGTGGGCGGCTGACAGAATGATAAGAGTGTTCTTTGCGGTGAGAAGCGAGCTAAGGAGGGGGAATCTATCAAGTCGTGAATTCGGTATATTCACACTCATTTATAGACGTGGACAATTCAACACTGCATGGTGACTTAGTGGTTAGCATGTTGGCCGCACTGTCAGGACATCGGAAAGGACCTGGGTTGGATTCTCCGCTGAATATGAGTGTGAGACTGAAGCATCAAAATTGTAATAAAACGAGAATAAAATAATGTGAGGAAGATTTAGCAGCATAAAGTTGAAATATTTTAAATATTATATATTTTTTTAATGTATATATATTTTTAAATATATATTTTAAATAAAAAAAAAAAATTCATAATCTTATGAGAAAAAAATGAACAAAAAGTGTCAACATACAAGCATCTAAATGGTAATAAAACAAGAATAAAATAATTGAGAAAAATTTAGCAGCATAAAGTTGAAATATTTTAAATATTATATATTTTTTTAATGTATATATATTTTTAAATATATATTTTAAATTAAAAATAAATAAAAGAAATTCATAATTTTATGAGAAAAAATGAACAAAAAGAATGTCAACATACAAGCATCTAAATGGTAATAAAACAAGAATAAAATAATTGAGAAAAATTTAGCAGCATAAAGTTAAAATATTTTAAATATTATATATTTTTTTAATATATATATATTTTTAAATATATATTTTAAATTTAAAATAAATAAAAGAAATTCATAATCTTATGAGAAAAAATGAACAAAAAGAATGTCAACATACAAGCATCTAAATTATAATAAAACAAGAATAAAATAATGTGAGGAAGATTTAGCAGCATAAAGTTGAAATATTTTAAATATTATATATATTTTTAATATATATTTTTTAAATATATATTTTAAATTAAAAATAAATAAGAAATTCATAATCTTATGAGAAAAAATGAACAAAAAGTGTCAACATACAAGCATCTAAATCGTAATAAAACGAGAATAAAATAATGTGAGGAAAAGTTAGCAGCATAAAGTTGAAATATTTTAAATATTATATACTTTTTAAATATATATTTTTAAATATATATTTTTTATTTTAAATTAAAAATAAATAAAATATTATGAGAAAAAATGAACAAAAATAATGTCATTGTATTGGTTGGACAGCGACAATATTCCATGTTAATTGATTGGACGAGTGGTTAGCAGACCTCACGGCTAGGAGACCCAAGTTCAATTCCACCCTCGGCCATCTCCGTGTGGAGTTTGCATGTTCTCCCCGTGGGGTTTTTTTTTTCCAAAAACATTCCAAAAACACGCTAGGTTAATTAGCGACTCCAAATTGTCCATAGGTATGAATGTGAGTGTGAATGGTTGTTTGTCTATATGTGTTTTATAGTATTGGAGTAATTAATAAGTAATTACTTATGATTTTTGCCATGTTTGATCACACAAATTAAAAAAATCTATCAACAAATAGTTTGGTTTCTGTATTTATTTTACTCATTCAAAGCAAATATACAATATTCCTTACAAAACACTACATATCATGATTAATAATAAGCTGTTTATTAATAGGTGGTTAAACATAGAGTATTTATTATGTACTTTTTTCTGTTACAGGATGGAATCCACTGAGAAATGTGAAGGAGTAATTCAGCATTTCAATGGAAAATACCTGAAAACCCCACCAGGAATTCCAAGTAAGTCCCCCCACCTGCACCAACTTTTCATATAAAATCACATTATTATTATTTTTTTCTTTATTGACTATGTCACATCTACTGAGAAATGTAATAGATTGTGTTTTTCTGGTTCCGATGGGTTGGCTAAGTAGCTGAGGTTTTCTTATGTCACTTCCACTCCCCTTTTACGCTCTGTTACCGAGTCACTCTGTCCCCGCTTTTGCTGCTTCTGCAGACGGAAACCCTGTTAATATTCACACTCACGCTTTTGTGATGTTCTTTGCAATCTTCTTAAGAGCTTGCACTCTCCGCTCTTTGCTCTCCTGCTCACTCAGGTTGAGCAAAAGGGGAGAGCAGACAGGATTTAAAAAAAAAAATAAAAAAAAAGCTAAAATCTACCTATAGAAACTAGCGGACGCTGTTTTTGTACCCTGTCTTCTTGTCTCCGCGGTCATTATTACTGCACAGTATTTTGAAAACACAACATCAGAGCAATGTTGACGATGGTCACAGTGGGAAAGGTGGTAATCCAAAGCGAAAATGAAAGGATAAAAAAAAAAAGTGCTGCCGAAGCAGTTTTAGTGCCAGCTACTGCTGGGCTTCTGTGTCCCGGCAGAAAATGCCAGTCAGAAAAAAAGGCCTTACCAATGAGCTCCCCTTCACCTTTTGTGCCAATTTTCATTAACAACACTCACACCTCCGACCACTAGCACAGCGACCCCCCCCCATAAATTACCTTCCACTTAATATATATCAGCTAGTCTGGATTTAGATTCTCCAAATATGCACAGCCACTGACTGACTAGCCAGTGGGTATTAAAGGCAAGGTGAGCAGTTCCATTGAAGTTGAGTCATAATAGGAAAAACCTTTAAAGCTGTAATATGAGGCTTGACCTTCGCCTTTAAGGGTCTATCTGTCAGCTGCTCAGACTTTATTATTGTTAATGGATTGTTCGGGATGTCTACGAGGCAAGGGGATTAGTTTGTGGAACTCTTCAGGACTAGTGACATTGGTGAGATTTATTTTTTTACTTAGTCCAAGATCAGAATTTGTATTATTTTTCCTTTTGTTCCTGAAAGAAATCACTTATTTTGTAATGCAAATACATGGCAGAAACCCAAGATAACTTCCTCATGAATCATGGCAGCTGCCAGTTTCTGCCGGCGACAATATAACGTTGCAGAAACCTTTATTCCACACTGATTTTAGATAGCATGTGTAATGTTGTAATTTTTAATTTTTAATTTTTAATCAGGGTTGGGAGTTGGGAGGTGCTTGTCACTGCCGTCCTTCCATACAAAAACAGCCATACAGCTATGAAACCCAATGTTACACACTTCATTTTGTTGTTTTGTTTCTTAAGGTTTGTTAGCCATAGTGTGTTTTTAATATGAATGCAATTGTTTTTAATATTTTCAGAAGTAAAAATTACTACATTTGCACATTTCCTATTCAAATACATGGCAGAAACCTAAGATAACTTCCTCAGTTGAAATCATGGCAGCTGCCAGTTTCTGCCGGCGACAATATAATTTTGCAGAAACCTTTATTCCACACTGATTTTAGATAGCATGTGTAATGTTATAATTTTTTTAATCAGGGTTGGGAGGTGCTTGTCACTGCCGTCCTTCCATACAAAAACAGCCATACAGCTATGAAACCCAATGTTACACACTTCATTTTGTTGTTTTGTTTCTTAAGGTTTGTTAGCCATAGTGTGTTTTTAATATGAATGCAATGTTTTTTTTAATATTTTCAGAAGTAAAAAATACTACATTTGCACATTTCCAATTCAAATACATGGCAGAAACCTAAGATAACTTCCTCAGTTGAAATCATGGCAGCTGCCAGTTTCTGCCGGCGACAATATAATTTTGCAGAAACCTTTATTCCAAACTGATTTTAGATAGCATGTGTAATGTTATAATTTTTTAAAATCAGGGTTGGGAGTTGGGAGGTGCTTGTCACTGCCGTCCTTCCATACAAAAACAGCCATACAACTATGAAACCCAATGTTACACACTTCATTTTTCAGGCCAAAAATGCAATAATAATAATATACCTCATTTAGTGTAGTTTATGTCAAAAATATACAGCAAAATTGTGCCTTGGTTAGAGTACATTTTAATAATACAGTAATAATAATACACTGCATGAGTCCAACCATATTTAAAACAAAACACAACACAACACAACATGCTAGCATCCTTAGGTTACTAACAAAATGGCAATTGCCAGCTATTTCGCCTGTCTATGATGTCATCAGCAATTCCAGATTGTTCCGACTTGCGACACATAAACACACATACTGTATACAGTCCAGTTTAAAATGTTAAAATCAGCTGAAAAATTGTAATATACATTTTTTACACTGAAATATTGAGCATGCAATTTTTTGCAACGACCATTAAACCGAAATAGACTGACATCAGCTGATGTTTGAACCTTGTTAAAATCCAATAAATGTAAATTCATCATTGGTTTATATGATATTTTCCCACAGCCCCTTGGGTTGCAGGGCAGCTTCTTCATCTGTCCTCCTCTGACAGCTCGGGTGTAACCTCCCACCCCCCCAGGGAAGGTCCTGCCACACAAAAGCGCGGCACATGCACATGCATGTATGCATACATTTGTGTGGCAGCCATGAAGACTCCTTTCCGTGATGCATATTATAAGCACGCAAACCACACAAACGCAAATACAGTCATGCTTCACTCACTTTAACCTAAGAACTACATTTGAAACACTTGTATGCTAGGACTACGTTAAAAAGCCATAGCATTTCAGTATGTGGAATCAAACTATGGAATGGATTGAGTAAGGACCTCAAACAATGCACAACGATGAGCCAATTCAAGAAACAATACAAGCAGTTGATGTTTGCTAAATACAAGGATGAAGAGTCTTGAAACAGTCATGATGTGCTATATATATCACTATATTGACACTTTAAATTAAAATTAAAAAAATTAAAATTAAAAAAATTAAAATTAAAAAAATTAAAATTAAAAAAATTAAAATTAAAAAAATTAAAATTAAAAAAATTAAAATTAAAAAAATTAAAATTAAAAAAATTAAAATTAAAAAAATTAAAATTAAAAACATTAAAATTAAAAAAAATAAAATTAAATATTTTAGGATAAAAATTAAAATAAAAAAACACTTAAATTATATTCGGAAAGCAGGAAGTGAACAAATGTAACAGTTACTTGATTGTAAAACCAAGTTTTGTAAGTTTCACCGCCAGATGCCTTGTGTCGTGTCCATGCACTGAATGCTGCCTTCAAGCGACATAGCTATTTTTCCTTCTAACTCTTCTTCCATTCATTTCCTTTTCTTAATTAAAATTAAAATTAAAATTAAAATTAAAATTAAAATTAAAATTAAAATTAAAATTAAAATTAAAATTAAAATTAAAATTAAAATTAAAATTAAAATTAAAATTAAAATTAAAATTGGATAGAAATTAAAATTAAAAATTAATTTAAAAAAAACTTTAATTATATTAGGAAAGCAGGAAGTGAACAAATGTAACAGTTAAAATTAAAATTGAAACAAACTTAACCAAAACCAAAATTACATTAGGATAAAAATTTAAATCAAAATTAAAACATTTAATTAAATAATTATATTATGAAAGCAGGAAGTGAACAAATGTAACAGTTACTGATTGTAAAAGTACCAGATGGAGGGTTAGGATTTAATAAGCTTTGCTTCTTCCTACTCCTTTTGGACATGTGGAACTGTGAACTGATTATGGGATGCATTCAATTGTAATCTGATGCATGTTCAAATGAAATAAAACCATTACCATTACCATATAATTCATTTCAAGTCACACTTGAAACTAGCATTGAAGCACATAAATGCAGCAGGCGTATTCACCAAGCATCACCAGCCAGGACAGCTTCTGACAAGCATCTGCATTTCCAGCTGAGCTCCTCAATCATTCTGTGTGTGTGGTGGGTGTGTATGTGTGTGTGTGTTTTTAAATGCATCCACTATAGGAAAATAACCAGTCAGGGAGTCAAAAGTATCGGTCAGTTATTTTGCACATGCTTACATACTACTTCTTCTTCACTGCTAATTGCTTAGTTATTACTGTCACTTTTATAGGAACAGATCCTTTAATGTCCTCAAGTATACCATAGCGACCTGGCAGAGCTTTTTTTTTTAATCCTTCACCTTTTCCATGTCTATTATTGATTAGTTCACTCCATAGCTTTTATACGTTGACACAATATTGATCGGGATGGTCGCAACAGTCGAGCCAAATGATAAAAATGTTCCCAATGTGGTACATATGTGTATACTTCAGTTGCTTCTGTGTGTTGTACTAGTTCTCGAGATTCTCGCGACCAATTCACGTACATTAAATGCATCTTTTTGACTGCGATGGAGTTAACCCTTAGATGCACGAGTGACTGGACCCTACACTCTTCCATAAGTGGGTCAAAAATGACCCATACTAGAATCAATGCGTTTTTATGCCAATTTTGCCATTTTTTTAGGAATAATCACTTGTATGATATTTAGTATTAGAATGATTTTCATGTTAGAAACATCTTAATTTTTCAGATTTTACATCTTTGACAAAGAAAATGACCTAGTGTCAGCTAGTTATAAAATAGGCTAATTTGTTGATACATTAAAAAAAACACAAAAAAATTCTTAAAATGTATAAAAGGTAAGTTGAAAATTTGAATGGCATGATATCAAAAACATCTTTTTTTGAGGAATACCTGGAATATGAAATGATAAAATTTTTTCTTTATGAAGATATTTCAAGAAAACAACCTGACCGGGTCATTTTTGACCCACTTTTGGAAGGTTGGGGTAGTAACACAAAAACTAAAATTTCTTAAAATGTATAAATGTTAAAAATTTGAATGACATTACATCAAAAAATCTTTTTTTGATGAATACCTGGAATATGAAATGATGAAAATTTTTCTTTATGAAGATATTTCAAGAAAACAACCTGACCGGGTCATTTTTGACCCACTTATGGAAGGTTGGGGTAGTAACACAAAAAGAAAAAATTCTTAAAATGTATAAAAGGAAAGTAAAAAAAAAATGAATGGCATGATATCAAAAACATGTTTTTTGAGGAATACCTGGAATATGAAATGATACAAATTTTTCATTATGAAGATATTTCAAGAAAACAACCTAACATGTAATGTCCCTTCTGATCCTATCCATCCTGGTCACTCCCAATGAGAACCTCAGCATCCTCATCTCTGACATGTCCCAACCATCTCAGTCTGGCCTCTCTGACTTTATCTCCAAGCCCTCTAACATGTAATGTCCCTCTGATCCTATCCATCCTGGTCGCTCCCAATGAGAACCTCAGCATCCTCATCTCTGACATGTCCCAACCATCTCAGTCTGGCCTCTCTGACTTTATCTCCAAGGCCTCTAACATGTAATGTCCCTCTGATCCTATCCATCCTGGTCACTCCCAATGAGAACCTCAGCATCCTCATCTCTGACATGTCCCAACCATCTCAGTCTGGCCTCTCTGACTTTATCTCCAAGGCCTCTAACATGTAATGTCCCGTTCCTGATCCTATCCATCCTGGTCACTCCCAATGAGAACCTCAGCATCCTCATCTCTCCAGTTCTGCTTCCTTAGTGGCACTGTCTCTAGACCAAACAACATCTCAACATTTTTCTATGTAACATTTATTCATCCATAAACTCCGTACATCAAAACTTTTGCACAAATTATTTTAAAAATTAATTTAAATTAAATATTTTAATTAAAATCAGATGTTTTTTGTATCAATTTTGTTGGTCGCAGCAAACTTTTCAATGAGCGCAACGGGTTCAGGAGCTACCTTTGTGTTTTTTTTGGTTGTTTCTTGAGCTACCTTGTAACCTTGTTACCTTGAGCTAGCTTGTAATAACTTTTCCAGAACTAACCATTTCCACACGTGAGAAGAGGGCATGTATGCAACATTTTTTTGCTGGGACACAGATTACCCAAAAGTCGAGTGCATGTAGCATCTCGCAACATCGTCTGTATTTTTGTATTAAGTTTTAAAGCACATCTTCCTTGTTTGACAGCTCCGCATATACTGTGTATCAAATGTTTTCAATTTCCTACCTGCCACTGCCAACAATACTCTGAGATATGCTAGAGATTACTCACCTGCCAAAACCTGACAATGGCTAATGTATCTCCGCTTTGGATTACATTTACCATAAGGTGTCATCTGTAAGCTGTTTAATGCATTGTGGAATGACAGGCTTTAATCAGCGAGGCTCAGCGGAGCCAACGGATTAAATCAGTTTTTCATCCTTCCTTTGACTTTCCCGTTGCTCGGGGTTGGAGCACAAATCATGACGTGTCCCTGTTGGTCTCACTTTAGTGTGGTTTATTGCTGGAGTCACATTTATGTGCCTTTTTCTTAACATTGTTGGGTAACCAGAACAGATTATGTTATTTCTTATGGGAAACGTTGATTTGGTTACAGTTCGTTTTGGTTAGAGTCCGAACCTCTGGGAGGGTTTAATGATGCTAACCGAGGTTTTGTTGTATTTTTGATAGCTTACATTGATTGATACCAAAAATTTTTTTTCCCCTTGCCGGAACCAAAAGTCATTGTCCCCGAGCTAACTAGCACTATTATGAGACAAATCTGTGCCTTTTTCTTAATATTGTTGAGTATCCAGAATGGATTCCGTTATTTCCTATGGGAAAAATTTATTTGGTTACAGTACATTTTGGTTATAGTCGGATCCTTTGGAAGGGTTTAATGATGCTAACCGAGGTTTTGTTGTATTTTTGATAGCTTACATTGATTGATACCAAATGATTTTTTTCCCCCTTGCCGTAACCAGAAGTCATTGTCCCCGAGCTAACTAGCACTATTATGAGACAAATCTGTGCCTTTTTCTTAACATTGTTGGGTATCCAGAATGGATTCCGTTATTTCCTATGGGAAAAATTTATTTGGTTACAGTACGTTTTGGTTAGAGTCGGACCCTCTGGGAGGGTTTAATGATGCAAACCGAGGTTTTGTTGTATTTTTGATAGCTTACAGTGATTGATACCAAATTATTTTTTTTTCCCCTTGCCGGAACCAGAAGTCATTGTCCCGGAGCTAACTGGCACTATTATTATATTAGTATTATATTACAAATCTGCGCCTTTTTCTTAACATTGTTGGGGATCCAGAATGGATTCCGTTATTTCATATGAGAAAAATGTATTTGGTTACAGTACGTTTTGGTTAGAGTCGGATCCTTTGGAAGGGTTCAATGATGCTAACCGAGGTTTCGTTGTTTTTTTTGATAGCTTACAGTGATTGATACCAAATTATTTTTTTTTCCCCTTGCCGGAACCAAAAGTCATTGTCTCCGAGCTAACTAGCACTATTATGAGACAAATCTGTGCCTTTTTCTTAATATTGTTGGGTATCCAGAATGGATTCCGTTATTTCCTATGGGAAACGTTGATTTGGTTACAGTATGTTTTGGTTAGAGTCCAACCCTCTGGGAGGGTTTAATGATGCTAACCGAGGTTTTGTTGTATTTTTGATAGCTTACATTGATTGATACCAAATGATTTTTTCCCCCTTGCCGTAAGTAATTGTCCCCAAGCTAACTAGCACTATTATTATATTAGTATTATATTACAAATCTGCGCCTTTTTCTTAATATTGTTGGGTATCCAGAATGGATTCCGTTATTTCCTATGAGAAAATTTTTTTTGGTTACAGTACGTTTTGGTTAGAGTCGGATCCTTTGCGAGGGTTTAATGATGCTAACCGAGGTTTTGTTGTATTTTTGATAGCTTACATTGACTGATACCAAATGATTTTTTTCCCTTTGCCGGAACCAGAAGTCATTGTCCCCGAGCTAACTGTTGGGTATCCAGAATGGATTCCGTTATTTCCTATGGGAAAAATTTATTTGGTTACAGTACGTTTTGGTTAGAGTCCGACCCTCTGGAAAGGTTTAATGATGCTAACCGAGGTTTTGTCTTATTTTTGATAGCTTACATTGATTGATACCTAATGATTTTTTTCCCCTTGCCGGAACCAGAAGTCATTGTCTTCGAGCTCCGTCATCTGTGATGGTCATCAGCGGTTGTCCCCGAGCTAACTAGCGCAGTTATGAGACAAATCTGTGCCTTTTTCTGAACATTGTTGGTTAACCAGAACGGATTATGTTATTTCTTATGGGAAACATTGATTTGGTTACAGTACGTTTTGGTTAGAGTCGGATCCTTTGGAAGGGTTTAATGATGCTAACCGAGGTTTTGTTGTATTTTTGATAGCTTACATCAATTGATACCAAATGATGTATTTCTCCATTGCTGAAACCAGAAGTAATTGTCCCCAAGCTAACTAGCACAATTATGAGATAAATCTGTGCGTTTTTCTTAATATTGTTGGGTATCCAGAACGGATTCTGTTATTTCCGATGGGAAAAATTGATTTGGTTACAGTACGTTTTGGTTACTGTATTATTTCATTTCATTATTTTATGAAATATACTCACAGGCTCCGGAAAACAACAAAATAAACCCCTTAAAAGAACTAATGGATGATTTCCCTCAACATATATCGTTGTGTCTGCATGGGGCCATCCATCTGTGAATAGAGCTTATAATACTTTACTGTGTTTTGAGCATGCATGCTCAGGAGATTGGATCCGCGCCCAAGTATATGCACGCTCATGGTCCGACAACGGCGACAGCGGCTGCCGCATTGCACAGAATTGCTAAACAGCTGTAGTGCTCCATCAGGGCTATCGATCATGTCCCTTCCTCTGAATCCCAATCAGATGTGGGCAGAGCGGAGGGGCTCGAGCGGGCCTCCGTGTCGGCTGTGTCGGACTGCTGCAACGCAGCGCTCATATCAACCAGGCATCAGTGAGCAAACCTGACCTGGATAGTTGATTAGATGCATCTACACGCCAGCGCTGTCCAATTTGCAGGATGGAATGAATAACAAGTATTTCGCTGATTTGAACACCTTTGACCAGCAGTTGAATTTAATTAATGACCATTGCAGGAAATTATTGCATTTTGTTTGTGGGCATTTTAGTTACAGTATATTATTGTATGTGTGACTTTGTGTGTATATGGGGAAGAAATACTCAAGAAATAATAAAATCTAATAATAATAGTAATAATAATTATATTAAAATAATTGCAATTATCACAATTATGTTATCTTTTTTAATTTAAAATAAATTATAATTAAATAATTAAAGATTCCTGGGCGGCACGGCGGTCTGGTGGTTAGTGCGCAGACCTCACAGCTAGGAGACCAGGGTTCGGTCCCCGCCCTCGGCCATCTCTGTGTGGAGTTTGCATGTTCTCCCCGTGCATGCGTGGGTTTTCTCCGGGTACTCCGGTTTCCTCCCACATTCCAAAAACATGCTAGGTTAATTGGCCACTCCAAATTGTCCATAGGTATGAATGCGAGTGTGAATGGTTGTTTGTCTATATGTGCCCTGTGATTGGCTGGCGACCAGTCCAGGGTGTACCCCGCCTCTCGCCCGAAGACAGCTGGGATAGGCTCCAGCATCCCCCGCGACCCTCGTGAGGAAAAAGCGGTAGAAAATGAATGAATGAATAATTAAAGATTCCTTTAATGGTTTAAAATGATACTCTTTGAATAATTTTTTAATATTATAATATTTCTTTAATATTTTTAATAATAATATTTTTTGGACGTACATGTGCGTTTTATTTACAGTATATTATTGTATGTGTGATTTCGTGTGTATATGGTGGAAGAAATAATCAAGAAATAATAAAATATAATAATAGTAATAATAATTTTATAAAAATAATTGCAATTATCACAATTATGTTATCTTTTTTAATTTAAAATAAATTATGATTAAATAATTAAAGATTCCTTTAATGGTTTAAAATGATACTCTTTGAATAATATTATAATAAATAATAATTATAATAATTATAATAATAATATATAATAAAAATATTAAAGAAATATAATAATATTTCTTTAATATTTTTAATATTTTTTGGACGTACATGTGCGTTTTAGTTACAGTGTATTATTGTATGTGTGATTTTGTGTGTATATGGGGAAGAAATAATCAAAAGAAATAATCAAAAAAATAATAATAGTAATAATTTTATTAAAACAATTGCAGTTATCACAATTATGTTATCTTTTTTAATTTAAATTACATTATAATTTAATAATCATTTAATTTTAATTTAATTTAATGTATTCAAATGATACTCTTTGAATAATATTTTTTTCACAAAAAAATAAAATAATTACCTTGTTAAAATCCTCAAAATGAGATCATTATTTTGTCTCATATTACATTTGTGGGAAGTTATTACCTTTACAGATTTTTTCTGTTATTTGTTATGGGAAACGTTGATTTGGTTACAGTACGTTTTGGTTAGAGTCCGACCGTCTGGGAGGGTTTAATTATGCTAACCGAGGTTTTGTTGTATTTTTGATAACTTACAGTGAAGAAAATAAGTATTTGAACACCCTGCTATTTTGCTATTTCTCCCACTTAGAAATCATGGAGGGGTCTGAAATTTTCATCGTAGGTGCATGTCCACTGTGAGAGAGATAAACTAAAAAGAAAAATCCAGAAATCACAATGCATGATTTTTTAACAATTTATTTGTGTGATACAGCTGCAAATAAGTATTTGAACACCTGTGTATCATCTAGAATTCTGACCCTGAAAGACCTGTTAGTCTGCCCATTAGAAGTCCACCTGCACTCCATGTATCATCCTGAATCAGATGCACCTGTTTGAGGTCGTTAGCTGCATAAAGACACCTGTCCACCCCATACAATCAGTAAGACTTTAACTTGTAACATGGCGAAGACCAAAGAGCTGTCCAAAGACACCATAGACAAAATTGTACACCTCCACAAGGCTGGAAAGGGCTACGGAGCAATTACCAAGCAGCTTGGTGAAAAAAGGTCCACTGTTGGAGCTATCATTAGAAAATGGAAGAAGCTAAACATGACGGTCAATCTCAATCGGAGTGGAGCCCCATGCAAGATATCACCTCGTGGGGTCTCAATGATTCTAAGAAATGTGAGGAATCAGCCCAGAACTACACGACAGGACTTGGTCAATGACCTGAAAAGAGCTGGGACCACCGTTTCCAAGGTTACTGTAGGTAATACACTAAGACGTCATGATGTGAAATCATGCATGGCACGAAAGGTTCCCCTGCTTAAACCAGCACATGTCAAGGCCCGTCTTAAGTTTGCATATGACCATTTGGATGATACAGAGGAGTCATGGGAGAAAGTTTTATGGTCAGATGAGACCAAAATAGAACTTTTTGGTCATAATTCCAATAAGCGTGTTTGGAGGAAGAAGAATGAAGAGTACAATCCGAAGAACACCATCCCTACTGTGAAGCATGGGGGTGGTAGCATCATGCTTTGGGGGTGTTTTTCTGCACATGGGACAGGACGAGTGCACTGCATTAAAGAGAGGATGACTGGGGCCGTGTATTGTGAGATTTTGGGGAACAACCTCCTTCCCTCTGTCAGAGCATTGAAGATGGGTCGTGGCTGGGTCTTCCAACACGACAACGACCCGAAGCACACAGCCAGGAAAACCAAGGAGTGGCTCCGTAAGAAGCATATCAAGGTTCTAGCATGGCCCAGCCAGTCTCCAGACCTGAACCCAATCGAAAATCTTTGGAGGGAGCTCAAACTCCGTGTTTCTCAGCGACAGCCCAGAAACCTGACTGATCTAGAGAAGATCTGTGTGGAGGAGTGGGCCAAGATCCCTCCTGCAGTGTGTGCAAACCTGGTGAAAAACTACAGGAAACGTTTGACCTCTGTAATAGCAAACAAAGGCTACTGTACCAAATATTAACATTCATTTTCTCAGGTGTTCAAATACTTATTTGCAGCTGTATCACACAAATAAATTGTTAAAAAATCATGCATTGTGATTTCTGGATTTTTCTTTTTAGTTTATCTCTCTCACAGTGGACATGCACCTACGATGAAAATTTCAGACCCCTCCATGATTTCTAAGTGGGAGAAATAGCAAAATAGCAGGGTGTTCAAATACTTATTTTCTTCACTGTACATTGATTGATACCAAATGATGTATTTCCCCTTTGTCGGAACCAGAAATCATTGTCCCTGAGCTCTGACAATTCACGGTTGTCCCCGAGCTAACTAGCGCAGTTATGAGACAAATCTGTGCTTTTTTCTTAATATTGTTGGGTATCCAGAACAAATTCTGTTATTTCTTATGGGAAAAATTGATTTGGTTACAGTACGTTTTGGTTAGAGTCCGACCCTCTGGGAGGGTTTAATGATGCTAGCCGAGGTTTTGTTGTATTTTTGATAACTTACATCGATTGATACTAAATGATGTATTTCCCCTTTGCCGGAACCAGAAGTCATTGTCCCTGAGCTCTGACAATTAGCGGTTGTCCCTGAGCTAACTAGCGCAGTTATGAGACAAATCTGTGCTTATTTTCTTAATATTGTTGGGTATCCAGAACGAATTCTGTTATTTCTTATCGGAAAAATTGATTTGGTTACAGTACGTTTTGGTTAGAGTCCGACCCTCTGGGAGGGTTTAATGATGCTAGCCGAGGTTTTGTTGTATTTTTGATAACTTACATCGATTGATACTAAATGATGTATTTCCCCTTTGCCGGAACCAGAAGTCATTGTCCCTGAGCTCTGACAATTAGCGGTTGTCCCCGAGCTAACTAGCGCAGTTATGAGACAAATTTGTGCTTTTTTCTTAATATTGTTGGGTATCCAGAACGAATTCTGTTATTTCTTATGGGAAAATTTGATTTGGTTACAGTACATTTTGGTTAGAGTCCGACCGTCTGGGAGGGTTTAATGATGCTAACCGAGGTTTCTCATACTACATTTGTGGGAAGTTATTACCTTTACAGATTTTCACTTTCCCACATATGTAATAATTTCAGTATTACCCTCAGTATTCAGTAAATTCAGTATTACGTTTGTGGGAAATTTATTACATTCAAAGCTGCAGATTTGTATTACGTTTGTGGTTTATTACGTTTGTGGTCAGTTATTACGTTTGCGGGTGTAACACACTGTACGATCATTGAAGCGATTGCGGCAAACTACTTTGGATGTGTTACATAGTCCTCTCTAAAACAGGTTGCAGCCACTGCTGTTGGAGGATCTGTTGTCAGGGATGCTGTTGTAAGAAAAAAAAAAAAATTGAATCCCTCCCTTTTGGCATGTTCACCACTAAGGCAACGCTTGCCAAGACAGCAGAGACAGCCCACAGTATTAAAATGTCCCTGGCTGAATTAAAGCAAGTCCCAAATTACTTGGTAAGTCACAAAAAAATCCTTTCAGAAACTGTCAGTCATCCGTGAGTAATCCATGTTAATTTCTGCAGTCCCTCCCACATTCCCCTAGCTAATAACCGGCAGGCCCTTTTCTGTCTCCTCTAATGTTTAGTATATACTTCCAAGTAGGTTGGTGCCATATTTTCCCCCCGTAATGATATCTGCTTGTCTGTGCAAAATTTTTTAAAACACCCTCCATGAATGGAGGTTATGTTGTCTGCACCGTTTGGATGACGACCTGTCATCAACATTACACACGACGACTGCAGAGCGAATATTGCTTTTAAAGGTGAAGGTGAGTTGTAAAGCACAAAGAACGCAGACAGAAGACTGAAATTATTTGAATGAGGCTATCTCCATATTTATGATACTACAAATATTTTATATCCTTGCTTTTTTTTTTTTGACCCTTTGTCCTTTCAAACACTGTAAGATGACAAAACGATCCCGGGTCAGTACACTGTAAAAAAAAAAAAATCCAAGTTGACTAAATTTAAAAAAATTTGTAACCTTGCTGCCTTAAAATTTTGATTAAATCTAGCAAATTATTTCAGGTAATTTCAACTCATATTGTTCTTATGCTAATGTTTTAAAAAATATGTTTTAAAGACAAAACATAAAATTTTTTATGTTTTCCAAAGAAATTGTTCCAAATTTTTTTTGGACTTTAACCAAAATTTCTGTTTTGTAACAAAATTGTTGATTTAACATGGCATTTCTCGTTGTTATGATTTATGTCAGATTTCAACCCCGACTACTGCATTCAAGAAGCTGATACATTCTTTAAAAAAATCCAAGTTGACTAAATTTAAAAAAAAATTTTTAACCTCGCTGCCTTAAAATTTTGATTAAAACTAGCAAATTATTTCAGGTAATTTCAACTCATATTGTTCTTATGCTAATGTTTTAAAAAATATGTTTTAAAGACAAAACATAAAATTTTTTATGTTTTCCAAAGAAATTGTTCCAAATTTTTTTTGGACTTTAACCAAAATTTCTGTTTTGTAACAAAATAGTTGATTTAACATGGCATTTCTCGTTGTTATGATTTATGTCAGATTTCAACCCCGACTACTGCATTCAAGAAGCTGATACATTCTGTAAAAAATTACAAGTTGACTCAACTGAAAAAAAATTTGTAACCTAAAAAAAAAAGCCTTAAATTTTTGATTACATCCCACATTCCAAAAACATGTCTATTATAGAAAACAACATGTCTATGTCTGTTTATTTCGCCATGTTTATGCTTGCAAAAAACACTAAACTCATCACACAGTAACTTAACACTCCAAAGGTGTACCTAAAAATATACAAAGAAGTACCAATATGAGTTTTGAAGTTTCCCATTCTGCATTGTGTCTGAGCAAAGCAGTTCATTGGAGGACATGCGGCATAGAAAGTGGTTAGTGCGCAGGCCACACAGCTAGGAGACCCGAGTTCAATTCCACCCTCTGCCGTCTCCGTGTGCAGTTTTTCTCCTGGTACTCTGGTTTCCTCCCACATTCCAAAAACATGCTAGGTTAATTGGTGACTCCAAATTGTCCATAGGTATGAATGTGAGTGTGAATGGTTGTTTGTCTATATGTGCCCTGTGATTGGCTGGCCACCAGTCCAGAATGTACCCCGCCTCTCGCCTGAAGACAGCTGGGATAGGCTCCATGTCTGGAACAATTTATTTGGAAAACATAAAAAATGTAATGTTTTATCTTTAAAACATATTAAAAAAACATTAGCATAAGAACAATATGCCAACCTACAGAGGCGCATCCAAACTTGTTCATTGGGATAATTCAGCCTTCAAACGCATGTTATCCTCTCAGATCGGTGGTGCTGCATTTGATTTAGATTTGCAGTGTGTGATGACAAAATGGGGTCTTTAAATGCAACCTCTGAAGGATGCAGCCCCTGAATTGGGTCTTTTGTCTAGACGGTACAATGAGGTCATTACTCAGAGTAGCCTTGAATTATACAGCATCAAAAATTCCTGGAAGCTATTGATCATCTGTGGCACAAATACGGCTCAATAAATCCTTCTTCTTCTCAGACTGCAACATCTTAAGGAATTGTTTGAGATTATGTTATGAAGTGATGAAAAATATTTAAAAAATATATATCGGATTATATCAGCCTGCATCTAAAATCTCGGATATTGGCATTCTGATATAAGTATTTGATTCCAGACTAGATAGAGCCCACATGATCACATGTGCTAACGTATATTTTACGGTTTACGTAAAAAATTTACACAAAACTTTTTCCCGATTCTTGTATAATATGATGTGTCCAACTGTTAAGTATTTTATCAGAAAACGTCCGCGTTAGCAACCTGTTAGCATGCCAGAACCAGAAGTCATTGTCCCCGAGCTAGCTAGCGCAATTATGAGACAAATCTATGCCTTTTTCTGAACATTGTTGGGTATCCAGAACGGATTATGTTATTTCTTATGGGAAACATTGATTTGGTTACAGTACGTTTTGGTTAGAGTCGGACCCTCTGGGAGGGTTTAATTATGCTAACCAAGGTTTTGTTGTATTTTTGATAGCTTACATTGATTGATACCAAATTATTTATTTTCCCCTTACCGGAACCAGAAGTCATTGTCCTCGAGTTTCGTCATCTGTGATGCTCATCAGCGGTTGTCCCCGAGCTAGCTAGCGCAATTACGAGACAAATCTGTGCCTTTTTCTGAACATTGTTGGGTATCCAGAACGGATTCTGTTATTTCTTATGGGAAACATTGATTTGGTTACAGTACGTTTTGGTTAGAGTCGGACCCTCTGGAAGGGTTTAATGATGCTAACCGAGGTTTCGTTGTATTTTTGATAGCTTACATTGATTGATACCAAAATATTTATATATTATTTATTGTCTCTGAGCTCTGACAATTAGCGGTTGTCCCCGAGCTAACTAGCGCAGTTATGAGACAAATCTGTGCCTTTTTCTTAACATTGTTGGGTAACCAGAACGGATTCTGTTATTTCTTATGGGAAAAATATATTTGGTTACAGTATGTTTTGGTTAGAGTCCGACTCTCTGGGAGGGTTTAATGATGCTAACCAAGGTTATGTTGTATTTTTGATAGCTTACATTAATTGATACCAAATGATGTATTTCCCTTTTTGCTGGAACCAGAAGTCATTGTCCCCGAGCTAACTAGCACAATTATGAGACAAATCTGTGCCTTTTTCGTAACATTATTGGGTATCCAGAATGGATTATTATATATTTTTTAATTTTTTATATTTTTATTATTTTATTTTTATATTTTTTAATATTTTTTTAATGTTTTTTTATTCATTTTTTATAGGAAACGTTGATTTGGTTACAGTACATTTTGGTTAGAGTCGGACCTTCTGGAAGGTTTTAATGATGCTAACCGAGGTTTTGTTGTATTTTTGATAGTTTACATTGATTGATACCAAATGATGTATTTCCCCCTTGTATACATAGGTACAGATACTTACTTTATACCGATAATAATTAACTTCCTTCATGTTTTTGTCCTTTTAGACTCATCCTCTTCCCACATTCTACCGGTCTCCCATTAAAGTCAGGGCACACAGGAAGTTATTATTGTCAGCGCCAGCGAGTCAGACAGCTTCCTGAAAAACGATCAATTTCCCTTGATGCACTTTCTCATTATAACCTTATCTCGGCCGCAGACAATAATCTGGATTTGTCACGCTTTGTTTGTTTCGCCACAGAAGTGTATCAGTCATGAGCAATGCTCAAAGTGCTTGCCGAGGGGAGAAAGGAGAAATGGAGCTTCTCTGTAAGGACATGTCACTCAAATATTAAAGCATTCACCAGTAAAATAATTTCAACTTTTTTTTTTTACCGGTCTCACAGTTTCGGGAGAGAAGAGAAGCTCTGGTACGAATTTAATTTAATTTAATTTAATTTAATTTAATTTAATTTAATTTAATTTAATTTAATTTAATTTAATTTAATTTAATTTAATTTAATTTAATTTAATTTAATTTAAAACGCATTTCACATCAAATGAATGATCTCAAAGTACAACAGTTACAATAGAAGAATAACAGTTAACAGCAAGTGTCACAATAACACAATAATAACATCCAAAATAAGTACAGCAGTGGAGGTGGAAATTACCAAAGCCAAACTAAGAAAACACAGTGAACCTAAAACGTTAAATATGCATTAAAATAAATGGGCAAGCTATGTAAAAGCTTTTCTAAAAATATGTTTTTAATCATTTTTTAGTCTACTTGCCTGCAAATGTGTGTGTCCAAAACAGTCCAACACTTTTTAATCCATCAACCAATCAATAACTGGACTGGACCTCTTATATATAAACCTCAATTTATCATCTTCCCAATGGGAAGCTAACAAGCTAAATAGTCAACGAGAGATGTGGTTGCAAAATTGGCGTCACGTTACACGCTCAACTGAAGAGCAGCAGTGTCCAAAATAAGCAGAGACCACGTCGGGATGTAACGATCTTTTGCAGGGAGAGGTGTCTGTTGTCAGAACACCATAAATGGAAAATAATCTCATCTTTTGTATGTGGAGGAGGGGGGTACTGTCGTACACCTCCTCCTCTGTTCAGAGATGGTTTCTCAACTTTGACGTAGCTCCTTTCTCTCTTCTTCTTCTCTTCTTCTCCTTCTCTTTCAAACCACCTTTTTTTTAATTTTTGGTAAGATGAAACGTCTACTCAATGATAATTCACACTTCCTGGTGCCATAATTAAAATTAAAATTATGTATTTTTAACATTTACATTTAGATTTTATTTTTATATTGAAGTTTTGTTTACGTTGAGATCTAACATTTATTTTTAAGATTTACATAACACTTACATTTACATTTAAGATGTATTTAAAAATGTGTTATTCATATTTAATATTGAAATTTAGATTGAACACATTTATTTTTATCATATCTAGTTGTAATATTTTGATTACATTTAAAATTAAAATTAAAATTTGTTCACTTCCTGCTTTCCTAATATAATTTAAAAAAAATAAATATTATTTTTTAAATCTAATTTTTATCATAAAAAATTAAAAATAAAATTAAAATTAAAATTAAAATAAAAAAAAAACATAAACTACATTAGGAAAGCAGGAAGTGAACAAGTGTAACAGTTACTGATTGTAAAAGTACCAGATGGAGGGGTAGGATTTACTTTTTCTTACTGACTAGGTGGGAAAAATTAAAATGAACAGTGAACCTAAAATGTTAAATATGCATTAAAATAAATGGGCAAGCTATGCAAAAGCTTTTCTAAAAATACATATTTTTAGTCCTTTTTTTTTTAGTCTACTTGTCTGTAAATGTCTGTGTCCAAACCAGTCCAACACTTTTTTTTTACCGGTCTCTGGTACGAGTTTTTTTTTTATTTTATTGGTAGAAATGATGGACTTAGCTCTTCTCCACTCAGCCACGTCTAATCAAGTAATTCATTTTTTTTTGTTTTTTTTTAACCATCACACACAGACACGCCATACCTCTCTGTTTTTCTACTTCATTATGTATCTTTCTCTCAAGCAAACTCATTTATCTTACCTCTCCCTTGATTAGACGTGGCTGAGTGGAGAAAAATAAAATAAAATAAAATAAAATAAAATAAAATAAAATAAAATAAAATAAAATAAAATAAAATAAAATAAAATAAAATAAAATAAAATAAAATAAAATAAAATAAGGCAAGTAAAAGGCAAGTAACCTTGCCTTTTAAACTGCCATTTAAAATGTTAAAATGTTTAAGTAATTATTTTATTTTATTTTATTTTATTTTATTTTATTTTATTTTATTTTATTTTATTTTATTTTATTTTATTTTATTTTATTTTATTTTATTTTTTATTTTTTCTCCACTCAGCCACGTCTAATCAAGGGAGAGGTAAGATAAATGAGTTTGCTTGGGAGAAAGATACATAATGAGGTAGAAAAACAGAGAGGTATGGCGTGTCTGTGTGTGATGGTAAAAAAAAAAAAAAAAAATAAGATTAATAAACGTGACAAGACTGGAGATGAAGGCCAGCGAGAACAGATGGGAAAGGGCAGTGAGGGGGAAAAAAAAAGTGATGGGTGGTGTTAGGAAGCAGAAGAGAAAGTTGGATGAGACGGTGTTTTTGCAAGGTTACGTTTGAGGAGTTAAGGTTGCTGCATCTGCAGCGGGGCGGAGATGAAAGAGTGACTTTGACTTTTTTTTTTTTTCCACCGGCTTCCTGAGCTTGACCTGCGTGTGCTGCCAGACCAGCTGTCCCAGTGTTGATCTCCTTTATCTCGGGCTCTCTTTATCACGGAGCGTCTTTTGTTGTCCTTGCTTTTCCTCTCTCTCATCTGTCCCTTTTCTCTTCCCCTGCTGACTGTTGTCTTTCATGCTTCACTTTCTTTATCTCCATGTCGTGTGCGGTGCAATTTTCTTGAGCCTTTATTGGATTGGATTCAATGACCATATGCAGGTGGACTTTGGTCTACGGAGTTCCAGACTTTTCTTCTTCTTAGTAACTAATTATGGGTAAAATGAGACCTGAACATGCTCGGTCCGAACCGTTCAAATACGGAGACCATCATGAAGGTAGAAGATTCATTCGTTCATTCATTTTCTACCGCTTATCTTCACGAGGGTCGCGGAGCCTGTCCCAGCTGTCTTCGGGCGAGAGGCGGGATACACCCTGGACTGGTCGCCAGCCAATCACAGGGCACATATAGACAAACAACCATTCACACTCACATTCATACCTATGGACAATTTGGAGTCGCTAATTAACCTAGCATGTTTTTGGAATGTGGGAGGAAACTGGAGTACCCGGAAAAAACCCACGCATGCACAAGGAGAACATGCAAATTCCACACAGAGATGGCTGAGGGTGGAATTGAACTCGGGTCTCCTAGCTGTGAGGCCTGCGCACTAACCACTTTCTAATGAACTGCTTTGCTCAGACACAATGCAGAATGGGAAACTTCAAAACTCGTATTGGTACTTCTTTGTATATTTTTTAGGTACACCTTTGGAGTGTTAAGTTACTGTGTGATGAGTTTAGTGTTTTTTGCAAGTATAACATGGCTAAATAAAGTAATAGATGTTGTTTTCTATAATAGACATGTTTTTGGAATGTGGGAGGAAACCGGAGTACCCGGAGAAAACCCACGCATGCACTGGGAGAACATGCAAACTCCACACAGAGATGGCCGAGGGTGGAATTGAACTCAGGTCTCCTAGCTGTGTGGCCTGCGCACTAACCACTTTCTATGCTGCATGTCCTCCAATGAACTGCTTTGCTCAGACACAATGCAGAATGGGAAACCTCAAAACTCATATTGGTACTTCTTTGTATATTTTTAGGTACACCTTTGGAGTGTTAAGTTACTGTGTGATGAGTTTAGTGTTTTTTTTGCAAGCATAAACATGGCTTTTCTATAATAGATGGAATAGATAGAATTGTTTTTTATAATAGACATGGTTTTGGAATATGGGAGGAAACCGGAGTACCCGGAGTTTTTTGGAGGAATAAAGCAGGAATATCAGCATGACTTCAAGATAGATTGTGTCCTGCGATAGTATGAGTCTGTTGTGCTGGTGGTGTGTGTGGGGGAGGGGGGGGGGGGGGTAGGTATCAGTTACACTTGCCCAAGTCAATGTCACCGTCCCAGGATGCAAAAGGGCAGTGCGATAAATCGAGCCGCTTCCCCTAAAATAGAGCGCAAACCTCCATTAGAACGGGATGCAGGTTGGGTGGGAACAAGCAGAGGTCGGCGTGGTCAGCAGAGTTATTTCTGTCACTTCACCAGACCTCCACAAATGGACAGCCATTCATTTATCCAACTGCCTGCCAGCAGAGAAGCCGACACACGCAGAGGTGTGGGAATCTCACTTTGGAGGACAGAAATTACACCTTTGTCACTCATTTTTGTTTTCTATCTACACCCACAACAGTATGTCTAAATCCAATCCAATATAATACAGACAGATCTTTCTGGTAGTTTTTTTCAGTGTCATGAGAGAGGCTTTTTTTATACTCATACTCATACTGGTGCACACATAATTGTTCTGTTACAAAACACAGCACAAATATTATTGGGCAGCTTTAGCACTACAAAGTAACCTTGCCTTTTAAACTGCCATTTAAAATGTTCAAATGTTTAAGTAATTATTTTATTTTATTTTATTTTATTTTATTTTATTTTATTTTATTTTATTTTATTTTATTTTATTTTATTTTATTTTATTTTATTTTATTTTATTTTATTTTATTTTATTTTATTTTATTTTATTTTATTTTATTTTATTTTATTTTATTTTATTTTAGTAACTTTACATCAAATTAATGATCTCAAACTGCAACAGTTACAATAGAAGAATAAAAGTTAACAGCAAGTGTCACAATAACAATAAGAACATCCAAAATAAGTAGAGCAGTGGAGATGGAAAATTACTATTATTATTATGTGGAGGAGAGGGTACTGTCGTACACCTCCTCCTCTGTTCAGAGATGGTTAAATTAAAATTAAAATTAAAATTAAAATTAAAATTAAAATTAAAATTAAAATTAAAATTAAAATTAAAATTAAAATTAAAATTAAAATTAAAATTAAAATTAAAATTAAAATTAAAATTAAAATTAAAAAATAATAATAAAAAACTTATATAGATAATTTATAAAATTATATTAGGAAAGCAGGAAGTGAACAAATGTAACAGTTACTGATTGTAAAAGTACCAGATGGAGGGGGTACTGTCGTACACCTCCTCTTCTGTTCAGAGATGGTTTCTCAACTTTGACGTCTACTGAAACGTCTACTCAATGATAATTCACACTTCCTGGTGCTAAAATTAAAAAATTAAAATTAAAATTAAAATTAAAATTAAAATTAAAATTAAAATTAAAATTAAAATTAAAATTAAAATTAAAATTAAAATTAAAATTAAAATTAAAATTAAAATTAAAATTAAAATTTATTTTATGTATTTTTAACATTTACATTTAGATTATATTTTTATATTGAAGTTTTGTTTACGTTGAGATCTAACATTTATTTTTAAGATTTACATAACACTTACATTTACATTTAAGATGTATTTAAAAATGTGTTATTCATATTTAATATTGAAATTTAGATAGAAAACATTTATCCTTATTAGGATAAAAATTAAAATTAAAATTAGGATAAAAATTAAAATTAGGATAAAAATTAAAATGAAGATTAAAAAATAATTAAAAAAAAACTTTAATTATATTAGGAAAGCAGGAAGTGAACAAATGTAACAGTTACTGATTGTAAAAGTACCAGATGGAGGGGGTACTGTCGTACATCTCCTCCTCTGTTCAGAGATGGTTTTCTCAACTTTGACGTAGCTCCTTTCACTTCTCTTTCAAACCACCTTTTTTAATTTTCGGTAAGATGAAACGTCTACTACAATGATAATTCACACTTCCTGGTTCCATAATTAGTTTTGACTGTGTGTCCTTCTCCAAAGGAAGGTGTTACCTGCCCTGATCCTGTTACGCATACACAAACAGATTTATGAAGTTCGTCGAGCTAGTCGCAGCCTTTTTTTTTTTTTTAGGCCAAGACATAATTTAACGCAGATTCATCTCGATCGATTTTTCAGGATGTCTTATTTGTGCAGCAGCGATGTTGTGGGAGCGGGGTAAGGGTGTCGAAGAGAGATGTAGGCAGGGCGTATCCAATTTCATGCTGCAAAGCAAAATGGCCTTGGAGAGCAAGGATTATACAGCAGATTTCTAAGTTGAGCTGCTATTGATTCATTGTGCCCCTGGTGAACTCCACCTTGTAGCTTCATGTAAGCTTTTAAATGTTGCCCCCCCCCCCCCCCACTCCTCTCCTCTACTCCCTTGCCCCAAACCACCGATCGACAGTGCCAAGGAAAGTAACCTCTTAAAAATAGTCTTATGTGTGCTTTATTTTGTTCTGAACAGTGGTTATGTTGTGTTTATTGTTACCAATAATAATAATAATAATAATAATAATATTTTTTTAATAATTGTAATTTTTTTCAAATATTTTTGCAATTTTACCTCAGAAATTTACAAACATGCACCAATATGAGACTTTTAAAGTTTTCCCATATCATTTCATCGGAGCAACAGAGTCATTGGGGTGATGCGATGACGTCAGCCTCCCTCTGGCCTCTGTCATCTGGCGACTTCCGGTGGACAAAGGCAGTATTGCAGTGCCGTCCATCATTTTTCCAAACCCGCATTAGTCCATGTTTGTATATTTCCGAGGTATACCATTTGAGTGTGAAGTTGCTGTGTGATGAATTTAATGCTGTTTCTAAAATAATAGTGTCAGACTGTTATTGAGTAATGATCTCATGCAATGACATGCTTTTTTTTCATAGCTCATGCCTCGTAGCCTAGTCATCTCAGACTCGTGCACGCCACAATATTCCATTTAATAATGTGGACATGTGCTGATTATACACAGATGAGTCTTAAAAAACATGAATTCCGCCCATAAGGGAATTTGCGATAGACCTGGCAAGTCCCTAAGAGCAACCAGTCGATCAGGATTGAACGTTTGGCAACCCTTGCAGTAGACAATAACAGTACAAGAGTTTAAATATCAATTTATTTCCAGGGGAATTATCCGAATGAATATATAATGGAATATTCCTTTCCCCAATCCGATTGAGGTATCTTGTACCCGCTCAATCGGAAAGTTGTCAGGATGCAGAACCGGAATTGAACATAATTGATGCCTCATCGGGTGTTTAAATTACTATTCTGTTCAACTTGCATGTTAAAAAAAATCCCATACAAATAAAATGCCATTGTTTTTGGACACAATTTGTTTGTTTTCTATCTTCATAAGTACCTGTTCAATTCCGATATTGGATAATATGTAAATGATACCCAAGTCTAAGTACTATAACCCGATCATGGACTTTGATTGACCCTGAAAAACGACCATTTCGGCAACAGTTCCCGCAGTTCTAAGGTTCCTGTGGCGCAAATCGGCTAACTGAACTTGCAGAGGAATTAATTAAGAACTGGTTTCATCAACGCAATTATGCTGCTCGTTGCCTCGAGAACCGTTTTGACAGTATATTCCGCGTATGATTCCGCATTGTGGTTTTTTTTTGTGTCAGACAAAAAAAAGACTCTCCAGCCCACTTTACGCTGTCCTTGATCCTGCGGTAATGACTCCTTGACAGCCATGTCTCCAGCATTAGCTAGCAGTAGTAGCTTGGGAAGCTGAAAGATATCGATGTTGTGTGTCAATATCTTTCCTCTCCCACATTACCGCTCTGTGTTTTCCCCAAGGGTCAGGACACGTGGAGAACAAGCATGGCTCTCCCACATTGATTGGGATCCATTAATGCCGACTGAGAAAAACAAAGCCTTTCATTACATCTGAGTTTAGGATGACTCAAAATGGGCTTTTTTGTCTATGAATATAGCTCTGATATGATGATGGTGCACTGCCATTGAAGCAAATTCATACAAATTATACTAAAGTATTGTTTCCTAGAATGGGTCATGGATGAACCTCATACTCGTACTTGTTATTCTTTTAATTATGGTAAGGGTTTTATTTCATTTGAACATGCATCAGATGACAATTGAATGCATCCCATAATCAGTTCACAGTTCCACATGTCCAAAAGGAGTAGGAAGAAGCAAAGCTTATTAAATCCTACCCCTCCATCTGGTACTTTTGCAATCAGTAACTGTGACATTTGTTCACTTCCTGCTTTCCTAATATAATTTAAAGTTAGTTTTTTTATTTTGTAATTTAAATTTTTATCCTAGTATAATTTATTTTTTTATTTTAATTAAAAATTTTATCCTATTATAGTTTAAGTTTTTTTATTTAAAATTTTATCTGAATATAATTTAAGTTTTTTAAATTTATATTTAAAAAAACTTAAATTATATTAGGATAAAATTAAATTAAATTTAAATTAAAAAAAATAAATTTATATTAAAAAAAACCTAAAATTATATTAGGATAAAATTAGATTAAATTAAAAAAACTTAAATTATATTGGGATAAAAATTTAAATTAAAATAAAAAAACTTAAATTATATTAAAATTTTATCCTAATATAATTTAAGTTCTTTTATTTAAATTTATATTTTAAAAAAACTTAAATTATATTAGGATAAAATTAAATTTAATTTAATAAACTTAAATCATATTAGGATAAAAAGTTAAATTACTGTTACTGTTACATTTACTGTTACTGTTACATTTGTTCACTTCCTGCTTTCCTAATATAATTTAAGGTTTTTTATTTTTATTTTTTTTCCTAATATAATTTAAGTTTGTTTTTTTATTTTAATTTTAAATATGTATATATATATATATTAATAAATAAAATATCACATTTTTAAAAACATCTTAAATGTAAATGTTATGTAAATCTTAAAAATAAATGTTAGATCTCAACGTAAACAAAACTTCAATATAAAAATAAAATCTAAATGTAAATGTTAAAAATACATGTACAATTTTAATTTTAATTTGCAATCACTCAGCGATTGAGAAATGATTGAAACGCAGGAATGTAAAAATGGAGCATAACTGTTGAAACGATTACAACACAGGAACTGATGATCGAACCAGCAGTCATTGGGTTGCGAGACGGTCAATCTACCACCCTGTACAATAAGTGGGATGTTACAGTAATGGACCCCAACACAGTATGTCAACCAGTGATGCTACTCAGCATTCACACAGTCATCATGTTGTTGTCATATCAAGGTACAGACAGCACATCTATGGGTTTTTTCGGAAAGCCAAAAGCAAGAACAAAGAGCATACCTAAGAAAGAAATGAATAATGAGCATTTTTAATGCACCCTTTGAAGTTTCGTGCTAATTCTGTCTCGACAAATCCCATATGAAACATCTAACTTTCAATGTATTGTTAATTTGAGTAAACGCTCATAGACTGTTTGTTTATTATGATAACAATTATTTTTGAAGTACTCATATCCTCATCCAGGAACCTGAATTGCAATTCCTTAGAACAAAATTGCCCAATCGGTGCTTTGGACATTATCGTGAGGACTGACGGCAATCTAACCGAGTGTTTCGTACTGATCTCTTCTCGGAGAAAAAGTCCAGATAGTGGAAACTCTAAGGTTAAACATAAGCCTGCCCGGAACTCTGGCCTCGCTATATATGATCTATAGGATTAAGTGCTGCTGATGTGTTAGTGCAAAAGGCGGAATCGAGCCAGTTGAAAGATGACCCTCGATTTTTTTTTCTGAAATAGGCCATGTTCTGTTCTCATTGCGGTTTCAAATTAGCTCTGTAAATTGGAACCACTCGGGGGCAGAGGTTGCACTAGAGCATGGGTGTCCAAAATGCAGCCCAGGGAACATGAAAACTAAAATAAACAAAAATAAAGTAAAAGTAATAAGAGCAAAAAGCTGTAATCAAACAAGAAAAAGTTGTGGTTTTACAGGAATAATGTCATAATATTAGGAAAAAGGAAAAATTATGATAACATAAAGGTGACAATTAAAAAATTAAAAATTGTCATAATAGCAAGAAAAATTAAAACAATTTAAAAATTAAAAAATAAATTAAACTAAAAGTTGTAATTTGGGGGGAATTAGGTTGTGGAAAAGGTTAGTATGTTAAGTCAAAATACTGGCAGGCGCATGTGTGGCGCCAACAAGGGTGTGCCAGTGCACTTTGGAAATTTTGTGAGCAGTTCAGTCTGGCGCAGCGCCGCGCACCCACGCCTCTTACATTAAATATTGGTTGCTGTAATTGTTTTTTTTTCACTGAAATGTGCGCAACACTGAAAAATCTGTATGTGAGGTTTTGATGACGTGTCAGCCAATTTACCATTACACAGGCTGCGCTTTACCTGCGCTTCGCCTGCGCCCCGAATAGACCAGGTCGGAGCTAAGCTTTGTCTGCAACTTTGCCGGGCTGTTGTCACTCGTGCCAGTGGGTACACTGGAACAAATTACCACAACGTGGGCTGCGCCACCCAGCAATACATTATTATTATTATTAGTAGTAGTAGTAGTAGTATTATTATTAGTATTATTATAAGTTAAGTACTCTGAGAACACAGCATTTCGTCTTAAAAACATGTCGTACATAATAATTATTATTATTATTTAGATTCAGGATTGAAATGAAGTAGTAAATAATAATAAAAATAATATATTTTATTAGTAGTAGTATTATTATAAAATATTATATATATATATATATATATATATATATATATATATATATATATATATATATATATATATATATATATATATATATAACATTATTATTATTATTTCATTTCAATCCTGAATAATAATAATAATAATAATAATAATAATAATAATAATAATTTTATTAGTAGTCGTATTCTTAATATTTAATATAAAATGTTATATATATATATATATATATATATATATATATATATATATATATATATAAAACCTTATTATTATTATGATTCAGGATTGAAATGAAATCAGGAGGATAAAGGAAGCCCAAACTTTTAATCTGTGGTGTACACACGAGACAGAATTAATTCTCATAATTTTCATAACTGCATTCAAGACTGGCATAATGACCACAGAGCTACGTACGTTCCAATCATAAACTGTATAAGGTTCCTAAAATATTGTGACAGGTCAATAACACTCAATAGGTTTATTACTTTGGCCTGTAATTTTTTTTTTTTAATCGTGCAATAAATATTTTCCAATAAAAATAATATTTCCAAAAATGAATCATATTTTTAATGACCCACCTGCAGTACCACCATACTTTGGGAACCACTGATCTAAAGTATATCACCAGCGTATAAGAATAAGGACAGTGTGTCCATGCGGGCGTGCGGTACTATCAACATCAGAGGGGGGGTCACCTCAAGTGTCGGATGAGTCAGCATTAAAACCCATCCCACCAATCCGGTCCTCGGCCCCGGATTTTTCCGTCGTTGCACATGTGAGGGTCCTTTCTACTCCACTGCGATGGACGCCTTAATCATCATGGACGTTTGACTTTTGCAAGTCGAGTTAAAAGACAACTTCTGGAGTGAGCAGCTTATTTGATTTTTATGAGACAAAATAGTGTAAAAAAAATGATCGAGCAGGTCTTTTTTCCCACAATCCTTTGCTCCTGCGTATCTTCAGGAAGAGCACCTGCAGCTCCTCTAAAGCGGTGAAAAGCTCCTTTCAGCATCGCATTCATTCCGGGCTCTGCAGCACGACGCTATATCTCCCACGTATTGTCGGCGCACAAAGTCACCTGATCCCCAAGTCAACCACGCTGATGTTATTGATTTCCAATCAGCTACAGTAACGGGTCGGACACATAGATTCCCCTTTTTAATATTCAGCTGCCCTCCTTCATTGAACATAAATCAACATCACCGGCGGCATCGATCGTCAATCACCAGTGACGTTATCGATTCGGCCGGTCCTGCTACAATAGACTTGTGACCCTCAGCCTGTGGACACTACAGCCAGGCTACGGCGTATCGATCCCTCCGAGATATAGTATTGATGACTCTTTATTGATAATTCATTTATTTTCTACTTCTTATTTCTAAAATTGCAAATACTTTAACTTGCTGATATAGTTAATAGTGACAAAAATGAAACTTTTTTTTTTTTATTTAAAAATAAAAAAATTAAAAATGTAACTATATTAGGTACTTATACTTCGGTACATTTAGTTAATTTTAATTTTTATCGTAATATAATTTAGTTTTTTTTTATTTTAATGTAACTTTTTATCCTAATATAATTTAAGTTTTTAAAATTTAAACAACGTTAATTACATTAGGATAAAATTTTCCATTTAAATTTAAAAAACTTAATTAACTTAATTTTAAAAACTTTTTATTCCTAATATAATTTAAGTTTTTTTAATTTAAATTTACATTCAAAAAGTGTAAAATGTACATTTAAAAAACTTAAATTATATTAGGAATAAAAAGGAAGTAATAAGTTTTTTAAAATTAAGTTAATTAAGTTTTTAAAATTTAAATAGAAAATTTTATCCTAATATAATTAACATTTTTTTAAATAAAAAAAAATAATAATATAATATAATTAACATTTTTTTAATTAAAAAAAACTCAAATTATATTAGGATTAAAAAGTTTGAAAAACTTAAGTTATGTTAGGTTAAAATTTAAATGAAAAAAAATATATATATTAGGATAAAAAGTTTACATTTAAATTTAAAAAAACTTAACTTATATTAGCTTAAATTTAAATTAAAATTAAAAAAAACTTAAATTATAGTAGGATAAAAATTAAAATTGAAAATTAAAAAATAAAAAACAACCTTTAATTATATTAGGAAAGCAGGAAGTGAACAAATGTCAGTTACTGATTGCAAAAGTTTTTTAAAATTTAAATTTAAATTTAATTTATTAGTATAAAAATTCAAATAAAAAAAACTTACATTATATTAGGAAAGCAGGAAGTGAACAAATGTAACAGTTACTGATTGTAAAAGTACCACACGGAGGGGTAGGATTTAATAAGCTTTGCTTCTTCCTACTCCTTTTGGACATGTGGAACTGTGAACTGATTATGGGATGCATTCAATTGTAATCTGATGCATGTTCATATGAAATAAAACCATTACCATTTTCTGGTAATTAAATTTTCCCAATGGTCGGAAACCTATGTCGTGGAACCACTGTTATGTTTGTTTTTGTTTTTTGTTCCCCCGTAAACTACGCTGCTCCTTCTTGCATTTCATTTCCAAGCATATTTTCTGCCTCTGTTGAAGTGTCATAATCAATTTCAGCCAGTGGTAGCCCAAAGGTTAGCGTTAAGTGAAAAGTCATTTTGAATCCCTGGACCAGTGCTGATATTAAATGAGAGGCAAGGCACCATTTAGATAAGCCCCCCAAAATCCAATTTTTCGTTTGATTTCCTCTTTGGCCAACAATAGAGGGCTGTTTGAAATGCACCTTGGGTGTGAATTTGCGTAACTCTTTAAATGTCAAGCATTGCTCCGCCGAAAATAGCATGCGTGACGAGCAAATGCCCGCCTTTAAATACAACTATCTATTGCCTGTATCGATAGTGATAATACATAGCAAACAAAAATTCATATTCATATTTTGAGTTGAGAGGGAGGGTACGCCCTGGACTGGTCACCAGGTCATCAAAGATGACAGTAAAATAGATGTCAGACTACCTGTCATCCATAAGACAGTGGTGTAATTAACATTTTAGTTAGGGTTAATATTTATATTTAGCATTTAAAATAAAATAGTTAAATTTTTAGAATTAATATTTGTCACATTTATAGAGAGATTAAATATTTTATATTTACATGTATTGTTTTTCTACAATTTACAATTAGATTTACATTTACCATTTAGATTTAATTATTTTTATAATTTAATTTAAATGTTTTATTTATATTGAAATTTCAGTTATATATTTAGATTCGGATAAAATCTTTATATTTATATTTAACATTTTAACATTTATATATCTATTTATATTTTTTGCATAACATTGTTTTAATTTTTATATTCAATTTTAATATTTATTTATATTATTATTGATATTGAATTATGTATTGATAAGTATTTTTAACATTAACATTTCATTTTTATATTGAAGTTTTATTTATGTTGATATCTAACATTTTTTTAGATTTATATAACATTTTTACATTTACATTTAAGATGGATCTAAATTTTTTTTATTCATATTTATTATTAAAATTTAGATTTAACATTTATTTTATCATATCTAGTTGTAATATTTTGATTTATAATTAGATATGATAAAAATAAATGTTAAATCTAACTATAAGTCAAAATATTACAAGATAGATAGATATGATAAAAATAAATGTTAAATCTATCTTGTAATATTTTGACTTCTAGTTAGATTTAACATAAATTTTTATGTATTTATTTAATTTTATTTTTATTTATTTATTACAATCCATCATGTAATATTTTGACTTATAGTAAGATTTAACATTTATTATGTTGAATTTATTTTTATTTTATTTTTATTTATTTGTTTATTACAATCTATATTTTAATATTTTGACTTATTGTTCGATTTGACATTTATTTTTATCATATCTAGTTGTGATATGTTGATTCATAGTTAAATTTAATATTTGTTTTTAAGTTTATCATTTAGATTCAACCGTTTAACTTGTAATTTAAATGCGAGGAGAGCGAGCTAAATAGGGAGAAAAATAAAAATATATCAAAATATATCAGCTGTAGTGGGATTTTTAATTTTACATTTTAGTTGGTAAATCGACTTCCAAAACCGCTTGAACCGTTCAACCGAACATCATCGAAAAAACTTGCTGAGAGCAAATGACGGCTCATGGATAACCGGTTTTTGATTTTAAAACATTTTTGCGTGTTCCTTTTATTCTTATGGAAGAATAAAAACCCAAAGTTACACAATATGTTGTTCCAAATTGATTCTAACTTGAACACTCCTGCTATTTTCCTGATGCCGCTCCGCTCCCATCAATATTCCGTAGGTCGGGTGGAATCAAAGCGCCCTTACGTATATATGTATATACGTACAGTATATAATTTATCTCCACGGATGGGAGCTTTCACGGGTCACTGGAGGCTTTCTCCGTGTTCTAGTATTCAGCTAACAGGGATGCGGTTAGTTTCAGTGTCAGCCCACACAGACAGTGACACAGACAGGGAAAGCGCCAGTAAAGCCCACAGGCGCAGTCTGTCCACCAATGCTAAAACTGTCTTGGAGGGAAAAAAAAAAAAAACAGACCATAATATTGCAGTTTTGCACTGTAAGGATGTAAGAAATCAAGTGTTTTTGTTAGAATTTGACTGAAGCCTTATTATATGAACGGTTCTTTAAGCTGAGTCCTAACAGTCGTGTTCACTCTGTTGGGCGGTCAAAGGACAAGTGATGAATCGTTTATGAATCGTCATATATCATATATATATCAAATGTATCATATATATCACATATATCATCATATGTAATTTATGGTCATATCACCTCATACTTTGGTACGTGACAAAAATAAAATAAAAACAAAAAAAAAATTTTTTTAAACCCCCAAAAAATAAAAAATATATTTTTTAACTATATTAGGTCATATCACCTCGCACTTTGGTAAGTGAAAAAAATTAAAATTAAAATTAAAATTGAAATTGAAATTGAAATCGCCCGAAGACAGCTGGGATAGGCTCCAGCACCCCCGCGACCCTCGTGAGGAAAAAGCGGTAGAAAATGAATGAATGAATGAATGTACTTAAAAATTTGTTCTTCATATTTAATATTTAAATTTAGATTTAACATTATTTTTTTGCATATCTAGTTGTAATATTAAAATTAAAATTTTACATGTATTTTTAACATTTAGATTTTATTTTTATATTGAAGTTTTGTTTACTTTCAGATCTAACATTTATTTTTAAGATTTACATAACACTTGCATTTACATTTAAGATGTACTTAAAAATTGTTATTCGTGTTTAATATTTAAATTTAGACATTTAACATTATTTTTTATCATATCTAGTTGTAATATTTTGATTAAAATTAAAATTCAAGTTTAAGTTACTGTTTAATTAAAATTAATCAAAATTTAAAAATTTGAGAATTTTAATTTTAATTTTAATTTTAATTTTAATTTTAATTTTAATTTTAATTTTAATTTTAATTTTAATTTTAATTTTAATTTTAATTTTAATTTTAATTTTAAAACTTTAATTATATTAGGAAAGCAGGAAGTGAACAAATGTAACAGTTACTGATTGTAAAAGTACCAGATGGAGGGGTAGGATTTAATAAGCTTTGCTTCTTCCTACTCCTTTTTTTGAACTGATTATGGGATGCATTCAATTGTAATCTGAAATCCAGTGTTTTAGTTAGAATTTGACTGAAGCCTTATTATATGAACGTTTCTTCAAGCTGTGTCCGAGTGGTGAAAGGAAGAGTGACCAATCGTTTGGTCCTATTTTAAGTTCTGTGACTACGTTTGCTGTGTAAACACTAATGTTGGCTTTTTTTTACCTGTAATGGCAAGTTTCTTTTTTTCCGTGTATAACAATGATAAATAGATGGCTAGATATAGCCCTGCTATTGGAGATGGTTTACCATGTAAGACGTAACCTACATCACATCACTCTCCGAGTATACAGCGGCTCATCGATCAAGCCTCCGCCACCCACGTTCCGAGCTCTTCCCTTTTCCCCTCCCTGTAATCTATAGTGTCATCTTAGACTTCAAGTGTCTTTCAGCCATATGTGCCGTCCCCTGTCAGCCAAACCAGTGGCGGACTGTCTTCATTTCCATGATGAAGGATGCAAGGACAGCGCCTTGTGAGAGCTATCGACTGTGATCCATCAAAGTTCTTCCTATCAGGAAGGGTCATTGCGTGCTTTCCATCCTCAGTTGGGGGGGGGGACTATTCCCGAGTCCAAAATGGTGACATTGCACTGCTGCAGTGGTTGTGCATCGCCCGTGGTTACTCATTTAGGGTAAGGTGAACATTAGTTAGCTGTTAGCAGTGGGTTTCTCCATTTTAAAACAGGAAGTGCAACAGGAAATACTGCATTGAATACAAGAAGGGCAGCATGAAAAACAAGAAAAGGCAAAGGAGCCATCAGATACTGCATCGTATCCAAGTTCTACTTCAGAACTACCAAAGAACACTAAACTCATCACACAGCAACTAAACACCTATAAAACATAATAAATATACAAACAAGTACCAATACAAGTTTAAAATGGAAAAAAATGTATTTAAACATTTTCCCATAATGCATTGCATTTTGAGGAAGGCATTTGTTACTATTTGCCAGGGTGCTGCAATGATGTCAGCCTCCCTCTGGGCTCCACTAGCCCCCTCTACAGACAAACAGAATACCTTATTCATCCCTTTGGGGTTCCCTCAGGGAAATTGGCAAGTCTGTCCATTTTTCCAGTATAACACTAAACTCATCACACAGCAACTTAACACCTATAATACATAATAAATATACAAACAAGTACCAATACAAGTTTAATATGGAAAAAAATGTATTTAAACATTTCCCAATAAGTAAGGCATTTGTTGGTATCTGCCAGGGTGCTGCAATGATGTCAGCCTCCCTCTGGGCTCCACTAGCCCCCTCTACAGACAAACAGAATACTTTATTAATCCCTTTGGGGTTCCCTCAGGGAAATTGGCAAGTCCGTCCATTTTTCCAGTATAACACTAAACTCATCACACAGCAACTTAACACCTATATTACATAATAAATATACAAACAAGTACCAATACAAGTTTAAAATGGAAAAAATGGTATTTAAACATTTCCCATAAGTAAGGCATTTGTTGGTATCTGCCAGGGTGCTGCAATGATGTCAGCCTCCCTCTGGGCTCCAATGGCCCCCTCTACAGACAAAAAGAATACTTTATTAATCCCTTTGGGGTTCCCTCAGGGAAATTGGCAAGTCCATCCATTTTTCAAGTATTGAAATTTATATTTAATACAGTATCACTAGGATTATAAAGTTAACCAATTCCACAATCCATGAGGGCCCTCATTTTGCAGTAAGTAAGTAATTTGATTCCACATTTATAGCTGCTATGATTGACAGTTTGCATAGTCCCTGGTCGTGTAATGGTACAGCTTCTACCTCAGGCTAAACATTTTGCATTAAAAAATCATGTTTTGAGCAATTGAGTGTATTGAACGATATTACCTCAAAACATGTATTGGTTTGTATACCATAAATGTGTTTAATATAACATGAATATTATTATTACTTCACTTTTGCTGGTATAGTAGTTGTGTAGCGTTTGCGCTACTATGTTGTGTAGTTTTTTTCAGCTTCCTCTTCCTTATAAGACACAGCCTCCCCAATCTGGGCAGACAGGTCAAGCCGGCTGATAGGAATCAGACAGTTGTTGATCCAATTAGCGATATCCGAGAGCGGCGTCAGGGAACACCTGCATTCCACTATGTCTTCCTTTCTTTCTTTCTTTCTTTCTTTCTTGTTCCAATGCTCTTCAACACGTCCTTGCCGTAAAACTGATCAAGCTGTCCAAGAAGCTTCGAAGAATTATTTTTGCATCCCCTCAGGTTTTTGCAGGTTTAAAATAATCCAAAACTGCTTGGCTTTGAGCGGGAATGAGAGACTTTTTTTTTTTTTTTTCGTTAACAGAGTTGGTCTTGAACGTGATTCACCAATCAAACCCTTTTTATTATTCCCTTGGAAGGGAACCCGACACTGATTTCTGATTTTTTTTTTTTTTTTTTTTTTTGCTGCAGTTGAGTTCAGTTGTGAGTAGCGGATGAGAATAAAACGGCCTGACATTGATGTATGATGTGCTGATGTGCATCCATGCATCCAACGGTTGCTGTCAATATGACTGAGATCATACAATCTCACATTGTTTTTTCAAAAGCAATTTAGATTTATAGGTAACTTTAGATTTTCATAATTTATTTTTTTTGTGGAAAAATACAATTTATTACACTCTGTGTACATACATACAGTATCTGCAATATAGAGGAAGCAGCTATCGCCATCCCCTTTTTGCGTAGACTGGGAAGAAATACGTAGAATAGGGTTGGGTACAGTTTACATGTTACCTGATTAATTTATTTATCGATTAATTGATTGATTAATTATCATCCCGTTCTTCTGACACCAATTCATTTTAAATAGGCGATGTTTTTCCTAGGAAATAATGTAAATCCAATTATAATAATCCCTCGTTTACTTTGGTTAATTGGTTTCAGACCCGACTGTGATAAGTGAATTTTTGTGATATAGGAGTCTTCATTTATCAATTCTGTATTTATAGTATGGAAAACCTGTTTTTTTTTAAAGATTATTAGAGCCCTCTGGATATGAAATAGCAACCCTATATTATCTAGTATTGTAGAAATATGAAGAAAAATTTGATAAGATAATTGTGTTGGACAAGTGGTCAGCACGCAGGCCACACAGCAATGAGACCCGAGTTCAATTCCACCCTGTTCTCCTCATGAATGGTTGTTTGTCTATATGTGCCCTGTGATTGGCTAGACAAACAACCATTCACACTCACATTCATACCTATGGACAATTTGGAGTCGCCAATTAACCTAGCATGTTTTTGGAATGTGGGAGGAAACCGGAGTACCCGGAGAAAACCCACGCATACACGGGGAGAACATGCAAACTCCACACAGAGATGGCCGAGGGTGGAATTGAACCCTGGTCTCCTAGCTGTGAGGTCTGCGCGCTAACCACTTGACCGCCGTGCCGCCCGTGAGCAAAATATTTTGCCCCAAAATTTTGCCAAAACTTGATTTATATTAATTAATTCATTCATTAATTTTCTGTCGCTTATCGTCATGAGGGTCGCGGGGGTGCTGGAGCCTATCCTAGCTGTCTTTGGGGCGAGAGGCAGGGTACACCCTGGACTGGTGGCCAGCCAATCACAGGGCACATATAGACAAACAACCATTCACACTCACATTCATACCTATGGACAATTTGGAGTCGTTAATTAACCTAGCATGTTTTTGGAATGTGAGGGGAGAACATGCAAACTCCACACAGAGATGGCCTGAGGGTGGAATTGAACTTGGGTTTCCTTGCTGTGAGGTCTGCGCGCTAACCACTTGTCCACCGTGCAGCACTTGATTTATATAAAAACTGTAAAAACACATTTTTCAGTGATATAGTGCTATCCCAAATGGATTGCAAGACCATTGCCGTTGAACTCTTACCCGAAATGTCCATTTCCAACAACAACAACACACCAGAAGATAAAAATGAAGACACAAATCACAACGTTAGCTCATTAATGCCCTAATCATTTCATTAGTCCCTTGCCCTACGCTCATTTCACTTTTATTGCTGTTTTATTGTCTGCGATTTATCCGCATCGTCCCCCCCCCCCTCCCATTGTGTGATACTGTGTCACGATTAGCATCTGTGAGTGGAGATGAAAGTGTCAGCAGTTCTGTCTGTGTGGGTGTCATCTCTGGCATCACTGCGGCGAAATGTCCCTCCGCTCACCCCTCTGCGGGGAGACTTGTCACTGGTCTGAGAGAAGCCGGTTCATGAGTGGCTGAGTCTGTAATGCAAATGTGACGACAGGAGAAGCTGTCAGGTTGTTTATAGGCCAACAGGTGCACAGCAGCGCTGTTTGGATAAGTTTGCTGATCTGTACGGTTCTGAAGGTCAGGCCATCCTAGGTAGCGAACATTTCATCCCGGTGTTGGTGATTTATGTTTACAATATACAGTACCAAAACTTCAAAGGCGGACATAAATGCTCGTAACTAAGTAGCTCCCTGTGTTTCATTTGGATGCTAAATTAATGTAGACTCAACCAACAGCAAGTAAAAAAAAATTATATATATAATTTCCGGTGTATAAGCTGTTCTTAATGAGTGTACCCTGCATTGTATACAGTAGTGTAGCTAAGTTCTACTTCAAAACTAACAAAAAACACTAAACTCATCACACAGCAACTTAACACCTACTATAATACATAATAAATATACAAACAAGTACCAATACAAGTTTAAAATGGGGAAAAAGGTATTTAAACATTTTTCCATAATGCATTGCATCTGAGGAAGGCATTTGATGGTATTTGCCAGGGTGCTGCAATGATATCAGCCTCCCTCTGAGCTCCACTGGCCAGCAAGAACAGCAAGTAAAAAAAAAAAGGATGTATATAATTTCCGGTGTATAAGCTCTTCTTAAAGTTTGTACCCTGCATGGTATACAGTAGTGTAGCTAAGTTCTACTTCAGAACTAACAAAAAACACTAAACTCATCACACAACAACTTAACACCTATAATACGTAATAATATACAGACAATACAAGTTTAAAATGGGAAAAAAGGTATTTAAACATTTTCCCATAATGCATTGCATCTGAGGAAGGCATTTGTTGGTATTTGCCAGGGTGCTGCAATGATGTCAGCCTCCCTCTGAGCTCCACTGGCCCCCTCTACGGACAAACCAAATACTTTATTAATCCCTTTGGGGTTCCCTCAGGGAAATTGGCAAGTCCGTCCATTTTTCCAGTATAATACTAAACTCATCACACAGCAACTTAACAACTTTGCAACTGGGTCTGTAATGCAAATGTGACGACAGGAGAGCTGTCAGGTTGTTTACTAAGTACCTCCCTGTGCTTTATTTAGATGCTAAATTAATGTAGACTCATGTAGACTCAACCAACAGCAAGTAAAATATATATATATCATTTCCGGTGTATAAGCTGTTCTTAAAGTTTGTACCCTGCATCGTATACAGTAGTGCAGCTAAGTTCTACTTCAGAACTAACAAAGAACACTAAACTCATCACACAACAACTTAACACCTAGAATCCATAATAAATATACAAACAAGTACCAATACCAATAACTAAGTAGCCCCCTTTGCTTCATTTGGATGCAAAATTAATGCAGACTCAACCAATTGCAACAAGACTCGGGAGTAAACCCACCCATGCACGAGGAGAATGTGCAAACTCCGCAGAGAGATACCTAACAGAGATGGGAATTTTTTTAAATTCCTTTGTTTTTCCATTTTAAGCTTGTATTGGGCGGCACGGTGGATGAGTGGTTAGCGCGCAGACCTCACAGCTAGGAGGACCAGGGTTCGATTCCACCCTCGGCCATCTCTGTGTGGAGTTTGCATGTTCTCCCCGTGCATGCGTGGGTTTTCTCCGGGTACTCCGGTTTCAAAAACTTGCTAGGTTAATTGGCGACTCCAAATTGTCCATAGGTATGAATGTGAGTGTGAATGGTTGTTTTTCAAAATCTGTGATTGGCTGGCCACCAGTCCAGGGTGTACCCCGCCTCTCGCCCAAAGACAGCTGGGATAGGCTCCAGCACCCCCCATGAGGAAAAAGCGGTAGAAAATGAATGAATGAATGAAAGCTTGTATTGGTACTTGTTTGTATATTTATTATATATTATAGGTGTTAAGTTGCTGTGTGATGAGTTTAGTGTTCTTTGTTAGTTCTGAAGTAGAACTTTTTTTTCTTGCTGATGGTTGAGTCTACATGAATTTAGTATCCAAATAAAACACAGGGAGCTACTTAGTCACAAGCATTTTTTACTGTCATGTCTTTATGCAACACACCATGCACAATACATGCATTGTTATTGGCCTTCGTTCCTGTCAATCTGGGCTTTCTGGTTTGTATTTTTTGTTAATATGTTTTTTGTTCATCTTCATCCCTTTTTTGGGTCTGCAACACCACTTTGTTGTTTTTGTCATGTCACGTTAGATTCCACTCTCATCCACCAGCAGTCACGTTAAATACTGCAGTCGGCTTAACTCCCATGATTCCCGTGATGGGAATGCCATAGAAAATAAAGAGACCATACTGTTGAAGTAAAAACGACAACAAACAGGAACGCCTTGTTAGAAAAAGCTTAGGTTGACAGATCGCTGCCACTTCACCATCTCAGAGGTATTTATGAGCGTGATTATTATTTCAACAATACTCCAAAATGCCGTCTCATGCATTGCCAGCTGGAGATGGTTTCGGTTGCGGGCCTGCCAATATCAGCCGTGTAGGAATATGGTGTAAGAGGAGGGCCGCAGTGAGGTCACAAGATACTTTCCTCTGTAACGTGCCTTTGTCTTCTCCCCTGCAGCTCCCACAGAGCCTCTACTGTGTAAATTTGCAGACGGAGGCCAGAAGAAGCGGCAGAGTCAGAGCAAGTATCCTCAGAACGGGAGGCCGTGGCACAGAGAAGGCGAGGTGAGTGTCACCCCCATCACCGAATATACCGACTTCTCTTCAATGTGGTGTCTATTATAGAAAACAACATGTCTATGTCCACTATTTTATTTAGCCATGTTTATGCTTGCAAAAAAAACACTAAACTCATCACACAGTAACTTAACACTCCAAAGGTGTACCTAAAAATATACAAAGAAGTACCAATATGAGTTTTGAAGTTTCCCATTCTGCATTGTGTCTGAGCAAAGCAGTTCATTGGAGGACATACGGCATAGAAAGTGGTTAGTGCGCAGGCCACACGGCTTGGAGACCCGAGTTCAATTCCACCCTCGGTCATCTCTGTGTTGTGTTTGCATGTTCTTCCCGTGCATACGTGGGTTTTTTCCGGGTACTCCGGTTTCCTCCCACATTCCAAAAACATGTCTATTATAGAAAACAACATGTCTATGTCTATTAGTTTATTTAGCCATGTTTATGCTTGCAAAAAACACTAAACTCATCACACAGTAACTTAACACTCCAAAGGTGTATCTAAAAATATACAAAGTAGTACCAATATGAGTTTTGAAGTTTCCCATTCTGCATTGTGTCTGAGCAAAGCAGTTCGTTGGAGGACATGTGGCATAGAAAGTGGCTCACAGCTAGAAGACCCGAGTTCAATTCCACCCTCGGCCATCTCTGTGTGGAGTTTGCATGTTCTCCCCGTGCATATGTGGGTTTTCTCCGGGCACTCCGGTTTCCTCCCACATTCCAAAAACATGCTAGGTTAATTAGCGACTCCAAATTGTCCATAGATAGATAGATAGATAGATAGATAGACTCCCTTTATTGTCATTGCACAAAAACACAGTAGTGAAATTACCAACGAAATGTCGTTGCCTGGCTCCCATACAATAACAGACACAAAAGAAGATAAGTAATAATAAATAATAATAATAATAATAATGTGGAGAATAAATAGATAGAATAGGTATGAATGTGAGTGTGAATGGTTGTTTGTCTATATGTGCCCTGTGATTGGCTGGCCACCAGTCCAGGGTGTACCCCGCCTCTCGCCCGAAGACAAACAAAATTGCCTCCAGACTCAGTTATAATAAATTAATTTAATTAGACCACCCACAGCAAAACCTGTTTACAACCTTCTAAATATCCTTAACATTATTAGAGCTCTGTTGACATGAAATAACACCCCTATATTCACATTTACACTCATATTACCCAGTGTAGTACACATAGCATATTTTATGCTTGGAAATACTTAATTTTGGCATAAATATGTAACATTTACAACAAAACAACTATTTATTAACATTTTTATGAAAATTTTATAAACTCCAGTACCAGAAATTTTAGACGATTTTAACTGATTTTTTCAAGGCACATAGATTATTGTGTTCTATGGCTATATAAACATGGAACCTACCAAAAGAAAGATTAGACTCTCATCTTTCATCAAAAATCAAAAGTTTGTTTCTTACTTTTTCCGTTCTTTAGGAATCAGTAGTAGAACATAGGTAAGTTTCAGGAAAATATCAGTTCCCAACAAAAAAGGACGAAAACCGGCTTTTTGTGAAAAGATACATTTCAAGCATAACTTTGTGTGCTTGCAGGAAAATTTCAATTTGATTTTTTTTTTTTTTTTGGCTTTTAACATAGGTATGTTTCAGGAAAATATCAGATCCCAACAAAAAAGGAAGAAAAACAGCTTTTGTGAAAAGATACATTTCAAGCATAACTTTGTGTGCTTGCACGCACGTGTGTGCATGCAGTAAAATTTCAATTTTATTTTATTTTTTTTGGCTTTTAATGTAGGTAAGTTTCAGGAAAATATCAGTTCCCAACTAAAAATGAAGAAAACCAGCTTTTTGTGGAAAAGATACATTTCAAGCATAACTTTGTGTGCTTGCAGGAAAATTTCAATTAGATTTTTATTTTTTTATTTTTTTGGCTTTAAACGTAGGTAAGTTTCGGGGAAATATCAGTTCCCAACAAAAAAGGAAGAAAACCAGCTTTTTGTGAAAAAATACATTTCAAGCATAACTTTGTGTGCTTGCACGCACGTGTGTGCATGCAGTAAAATTTCATTTTCAATTTGATTTTTATTTTTTATTTTTATTATTTTTTGGCTTTTATCTAAAAACAAAATGAAAGTACTGTCATTATATTTTAATGCTTGATTTATTTGATTTATCAACAGAAAATATAAGTTAACTATGAGGTCAGGAGGTATTGTTGTGGTATAATATAATTAATACTACCCCATTCGTCGTTCTCACTCCTTCTCTGTCTCTATTTATTGGAAATCCTCCCTAGTAGAATTCAGCAAGAGTCGGTCGTCGAGTGATTCACTGTCTAAAAGACCGAAAGAAGAAGAAGGAACACATGATCACTCATGAGTTCAGCAGGGTTGAGTGCTCCAGGGTAGCGTGTGGTGAGGATCAGGAAGTTATATGACATATATTATTGTCAACTAGCCAGCGTGGGAGTCAAGAAAGTGCTGTCTTTCTCTGTCCCACGTATTAGTCACTGTTTTTACACACACACACACACTCAAGCAAAGTTGCTCTTTCATTTGCCTTCCTCGCCTTTGACTTTCGTTCTGTCTTTCCCCAATACACACTCCTACACACTTTCAAAGTCATACTGCTCAAGCAGCTACTCCAAAGAATGAGTGTTGATGAAAAAATGTTTGGTTTTCATCTCTGAGCGAATCGTGACAGATGTCTACGTGTGTGTTTGTGTGGCTAACTTTGTAAAATTACAAAATATAGTTTTTTCTAAGGAAAACATTCATAACATATGGAGATGGCGAAATCCCTTGTTTATCACCGTTAATTGGTAATGGTTTGATTTCATTTGGACATGCATCAGATTACAATTGAATGCATCACATAATCAGTTCACAGTTCCACATGTCCAAAAGGAGTAGGAAGAAGCAAAGCTTATTAAATCCTACCCCTCCATCTGGTACTTTTACAATCAGTAACTGTTACATTTGTTCACTTCCTGCTTTCCTAATATGGTTTAAGGTTTTTTTTATTTTTTATTACGTCTTTATTCTCAAAATTAAGATTACATTTTTCTTGTAATATTCTGACTTTGTTGTCCTAATATTTCATAAAATTTGTGCTTTTTTTGCTGTCATTTTTGTCATTGTTTAATTTTTGAAAATTTTCAAAAAATTGTTTAAAAAAAATAAAAAACACGGGCCGCTATTGGTCCCCATGCTGCACATTTGGACAACCCTGCTAAAACACACAATATTTTAGACAGTTGCAGTTGGTGATTAATAACAATTAATTTTATTTGAGAACTAATTTTACCAATTTTACAAATTTTACTTGTTACAATCAGTAACTGTTACATTTGTTCAATTCCTGCTTTCCTAATTAATTTTAATTTTAATTTTAATTTTAATTTTAATTTTAATTTTAATTTTAATTTTAATTTTAATTTTAATTTTAATTTTAATTTTAATTTTAATTTTAATTTTAATTTTAATTTTAATTTTAATTTTAATTTTAATTTATTTAAAATTTAAAAAAATGTAATAGTTATTACATTTGCAGGAAATTCAGTATTACGTTTGCAGTAGGCAAATTTTATTACATTTGTGGGAAATTTATTACATTTGCGGGATTATTACATTCAAAGCTGCAGAATTATATTACGTTTGTGGGCAGTTATTATGTTTGCGGGTGTAACAAGGGCAAATGGCGTTTACCGTCACCTGGTGTGAGGCACCCCCTCCTCATAACCCTTGGGTCAACCAAGGCTTTATTATTCTGCCAAGATTCAGTCTTTTTGCTCACACTTGTGGAATTGATACCTGGCTGGCTGATCCCCGAAACCGCCCACCACCACCACCCTGTGGTCCCTTGAGCCACTATTCCCAAAACACCGTCGCTCTGGGCAGATGGACCTCCATGGGGAACGAGGCCAAAAGAGTCATACAAATGGATGAGAAGAAGGTAGATTAAGAGATGGAGGATCAAGAGAGGAAAAAGAGTGGATGGAGAAAGAAAAGACGACTTTGAAGGGGAGGATGGCCGTGTGTGTGTGTGTGTGTGTGTGTGTGTGTGTGTGTGTGTGTGTTTATGCTGATGAAATCTGCTGTCCTCAGCAACCTCTGCTTAAAGAGAAATCGGATTAGCTGTCCTCTGGGAGAGAACCTTCACGAATGCAGATGAGGGATTGCACTGCACAGGTTTCTCTCCTGGCCTCACACACACAACTTGTACCACAAAAACACACACACTCATGTCCTCACACACAATACATTGACTCTTAGAAAGGGCCACACACACACATATTTATAAAAAGCATTAAATGTAAAAACTAGAACTATCAAATTATTATTATTATTTAAATCAGATTAATTAGTTCTCAAATAAAATTAATTGTGATTAATCACCAATTGCAACTGTCTAAAATATTGTGTGTGTTCGCAGGGTTGTCCAAATGTGCAGCATGGGGACCAATAGCAGCCCGTGTTTTATTTTACAATTAAACAACAAAAATCACGGCAAAAAAAGCAGTCATGATATGTAATAATGATGTAATAATTTATTTATTTTTATTTTTATTATATATCAAATTGACTTATATAGCAAATTTTATAAATGGGTCAGTCTACTGAAAAGGGTACCGAAAGCATGAAGGACTTTATTTTGTAATTATTTTTATTTTTATTTTTATTTTTATTTTTATTTTTATTTTTATTTTTATTTTTATTTTTATTTTTATTTTTATTTTTATTTTTATTTTTATTTTTATTTTTATTTTTATTTTTATTTTTATTTTGTCATAGTTATTATTATTTGTAATTATTTTGTTTATTTGTCACTGTCCGCTCACTAGTTTGGAATACACAAACATCTTTCTTCCATGTGCAATGGACAAATTATATTAAATAATAATGATTCATTATGGTCCAAGTTGGTGAACAGAAAATAAATTATTATTATTATTATTATTATTATTATTATTATTATTATTATTTTATTTCTAATAATCATGATTATTTGTCATTATTTTGATTATTTTTCACTGTCCCCTCACCAGTTTGTAATACACGAACTTCTTCTTTATTCTTTATTCCATGTGCAATGGACAAATTAATAATAATGATGCATTATGGTCTAAGTTGGCCAACAGAAAATAAATTATTATTATTATTATCTTTTTTTATTTTTATATTTTGTAATAATCATTATTTGTCATTATTTTGTTTGTCACTAGTTTGGAATACACAAACATCTTTCTTCCATGTGCAATGGACAAATTAATAATAATGATGTATTATGGTCCAAGTTGGCCAACAGAAAATAAATTATTATTATTATTTTATTTATTTTTTTTATTTGTAATAATCATTATTATTTGTCATTATTTTGATTATTTTTCACTGTCCCCTCACCAGTTTGGAATACACAAACATCTTTCTTCCATGTGCAATGGACAAATTAATAATAATGATGCATTATGGTCCATGTTGGCCAACAGAAAAGAAATGATTGCTTCAAAGAGTCACTTTGTAACAAGACAAAATAGTCATTGACTCTTTCGAATGGGCCTTGTTGTCATTTCTGATTCACATCCTTTCATTCATTAGTAATCATTTCCTGTTTATTCTCTTTCAGACCGGGATGGCGTTGACATATGATCCTGCTGCAATGCAGAATGGGTAAGAGGCTGACCTTAGCATGTTTTAATACACTTCCATCTTCCCAAATGGGAACCAAATGAATACCACTGATGAATGAGAACAGTCGTCATTATCAACTTCTAATAAAAGCTGTCATATGAAGGGGGTCAAGTAAAAAAAAAAAAAAAAAGACGGTGTGTTTAAGTACATCGAGGTCATGGCGTGTGTTCCGTCTGTGTAGCCCTGCCAAGATATAATGGAGCCGTGGAAATAAATGACCTAAAGACATGCTTTATTGTTCCCCAATGCACTCACAAGCGGAATAGGAGAACTGAAGCTTCTCTTTGTGTTGCGTTGGCTTCAGTCATTCACCCGAAACGCTTTGCTTCCTAAAGCGATTATCCTGCCGTGACACAGTCTCAAATGTATGAATTGGAACGTTCAACGAGAGTTTGATGCCAAAGATGCCGAAAAAAAACAGCATTAAGCGAACAAGGTAAAAAAAAAAATGTAGTCAACTTTTTCCATTGGTTAATGGATACAGACATTGAAAATATACTTGGCTTAATTTTTGGATCAGTAGTCAAGCCAGTCAGAATAGATTTTTTTTAAATTATAAAAATTATAAAAATTATAACAAATTATAAATAATTATGAATAAAAATTAATTAATTTATTAATTATGAATTAATTAATTAAAATAATTATTATTATTAAAAAAACAAGCCCAAACTCACTTGCAATTACTGAACGTGGCAACACTGATATACTACTATATTGCGTAATAGGAGTGTAAACGTGACTATAGGGGTGTTATTTCATGTCTAGAGGTCTCTAATGATGCCAAAAATCAAATTTAAAATATGATTACATATTTGTAAATATGTAATGTCCCTATGATCCTATCCATCCTGGTCACTCCCAATGAGAACCTCAGCATCCTCATCTCTGGACATGTCCCAACCATCTCAGTCTGGCCTCTCTGACTTTATCTCCATGGTCTCTAACATGTAATGTCCCTCTGATGTACCTGATCCTATCCATCCTGGTCACTCCCAATGAGAACCTCAGCATCCTCATCTCTGGACATGTCCCAACCATCTCAGTCTGGCCTCTCTGACTTTATCTCCAAGGCCTCTAACATGTAATGTCCCTATGATCCTATCCATCCTGGTCACTCCCAATGAGAACCTCAGCATCCTCATCTCTGCTACCTCCAGTTCTGCTTCTTGTCTTTAATTAAGACATAATAATGAACCGATAAAAGATGAGCCACGTGCTGCCAACAGCCCCTGGGCCACACTTTAGACACATCATGGCTCTTGTTTATTTGTTTATTATTTGAGTGTTTTTGCCCTTTTTTTAAAAAAAAAGGAAAAAGTTCAGTTTTGATTGGTTTATTTGGAAGGATCACCATTCCTAGCTCGGCATTTTTGGTTACCAGATTGTTCCCAAAATTTTATGAAACCTAGCATGTTGGCTAAGTTAAGCATGTTTTTTGGTTTCGGTTTGGGTTAAAAGAGCCGTTCAAAAGCTCTGACTCGTTCGCAAAGATATTTAATAGAAATTAACGTCTCTTTCTTTGCCTTGCCGATGCAACACTACACGACGAGGATCTTTCCACATGTCGGATAACAATCTAATTAACGTTTCAGATTCCCATTTACCAATATCAATTTGTATTTACTACAGTAAATTACATTTTGGATTTAAGAGAGAGCACTGGTCTTTTTTTTTTTATTTTTTTTTACATATACTTTTGTCTGCAGCTCAGGTGACTAGAGACTGTCGGACCGCACGATCACAAAGCCTCAGACCGTTGGGAATGTGATAAAGCAGCATATCAGGGCCACCTCGCTTCTCCAAAGCTAAAGTCACACCTCGCCTCTTTTAAATGCATGGAGTTTTCTTCAAGCTCAGCACACGACTCTGCTGCTTAATCCTGGCAGCCAGCATGGTGCCGTGTAGGCCTAATGCTGCAGTCTAGAGAGAGAGAGAGAGAAAAAAAAAATGTCTTTACACAATGGCAAATACACATATGTGATATATGTGATAAAACGCAGCATTTTTTGTTGTAAATGGTAAAACTCTGAGAAATGGTGTCGTACGCAAAACTATACATATACTGTGTACAATTTATATAGCATAAATTCTGATTTGTTAATATAAAAGGCCGTACCGGCGTATAAGCCATCATGTCCACGTCATAATAACTCACTTTAGAATATACAAACATGTACCAATATGAGTTTAAATGTAAAAAAAATATATAGTATCTATTTTAAAGACTTTTTTGTTAAATTATTACTCTTTAATTGAATCAAATTAATGAATTTATTTTTGGAAAATTACATCTTTTTTCCATTTATGCTGTTTTTTCTTTAATTTTCCAAGTACAGTATTTGAACTTTTTTGGCAATCAACATACAAACATGTACCAATATGAGTTTAAAATGTAAAAAATATATATTTTAAATTCTTTTTTGTTAAATTATGACTCTTTAATTGAATCAAATTAATGAATTTATTTTTGTAAAATTACATCTTTTTTTTTCCATTTATGCTGTTTTTTCTTTAATTTTCCAAGTACAGTATTTGACCTTTTTTGGAAATCAATATACAAACATGTACCAATATGAGTTTAAATGTAAAGAATATCTATTTTAAAGCCTTTTTTGTTAAATTATTACTCTTTATTGAATCAAATTAATGAATTTATTTTTGTAAAATTACATCTTTTTTCCATTTATGCTGTTTTTTCTTTAATTTTCCAAGTACAGTAATTGAACTTTTTTGGCAATCAATATACAAACATGTACCAATATGAGTTAAAAATATAAAAATATGCCAGGCCACAATGGTGCAATCTTTGAAATCTATGAAAATTATATTATTGATTATTTGTCTCATAATTATATTGGGTTTATTCTCATAAAAGTATGCCTTTTTGTTAAAATATTACTCTTTAATTGAATCAAATTAATGAATTTATTTTTGTAAAATTACATGTTTTTTCCATTTATGCTGTTTTTTCTTTAATTTTCCAAGTACAGTATTTGACCTTTTTTGGCAATCAATATACAAACATGTACCAATATGAGTTTAAATGTAAAAAAATATCTATTTTAAAGCCTTTTTTATTAATTTATTACTCTTTAATTGAATCAAATTAATGAATTTATTTTTGTAAAATTACATGTTTTTTCCATTTATGCTGTTTTTTCTTTAATTTTCCAAGTACAGTATTTGAACCTTTTTGGCAATCAATATACAAACATGTACCAATATGAGTTTAAATGTAAAGAATATCTATTTTAAAGCCTTTTTTGTTAAATTATTACTCTTTATTGAATCAAATTAATGAATTTATTTTTGTAAAATTACATCTTTTTTCCATTTATGCTGTTTTTTCTTTAATTTTCCAAGTACAGTAATTGAACTTTTTTGGCAATCAATATACAAACATGTACCAATATGAGTTTAAAATGTAAAAATATGCCAGGCCACAATGGTGCAATCTCTGAAATCTATGAAAATTATATTATTGATTATTTGTCTCATAATTATATTGGGTTTATTCTCGTAAAATTATGCCTTTTTTGTTAAAATATTACTCTTTAATTGAATCAAATTAATGAATTTATTTTTGTAAAATTACATCTTTTTTTCCATTTATGCTGTTTTTTCTTTAATTTTCCAAGTACAGTATTTGACCTTTTTTGGCAATCAATATACAAACATGTACCAATATGAGTTTAAATGTAAAAAAATATCTATTTTAAAGCCTTTTTTGTTAATTTATTACTCTTTAATTGAATCAAATTAATGAATTTATTTTTGTAAAATTACATATTTTTTCCATTTATGCTGTTTTTTCTTTAATTTTCCAAGTACAGTATTTGAACATTTTTGGCAATCAATATACAAACATGTACAAATATGAGTTTAAAATGAAAAAAATATTTATTCTCGTAAAATGATTGCCTTTTTTGTGAAATAAAAGCCTTTTTTGTTAAAATATTACTTTTTAATTGAATCAAATTAATGAATTTATTTTTGGAAAATTACATCTTTTTTCCATTTAAGTTGTTTTTTCTTTAATTTTCCAAGTACACTATTTGAACTTTTTTGGCAATCAATATACAAACATGTACCAATATGAGGTTAAATGTAAACTATAGGAAAGCAATCTCTGAAATATACGAAAATTACATATTTTTTTTGTCTCATAATAATATGGGTTTATTCTCGTAATTTTTTTTGTCAAAATATTACTTTTTATTTGAATCAAATGAATTAATTTATTTTTGTAATATTTTTGTAGTATCTTTTTTCAATGTATGCTGTTTTTTTCTTTAATTTTCAAGTACAGTATTTTAACTTTTTTGGCAACCTTATTATTCTAAAAAGGAACAAGTTTGTTGTTGTGCTTGTTTCTCATAATATCACGACTTAAAAAAAATTAATATTTCAACAAAAATTCCTCATAATATATCTATGATATTCTCGTAAAACTACAATAAAATTTTTCTCATTAGAATGCAACTTTTTTCTCTTAAAATTACTGTTGATTTTCCCATTTTTAATCAGATTTTATAATTTTCTTGTTAAATTATATATTTTTTTACAATATAAACAGCCATGAACCACAAATGGCCGACGGGCCACACCTTGAACACCCCTGGTATGCTTTGTAATTGCGCCATTTTCCATCTGCAAACAAGATCCTGTCATGCCGATACTTTGATATTAACTAAAATGTTATCGACTGCGGTTTATTTTTTTATTATACCGTATTTATTTGAAGGGAACTGCCTCAAAATGAGGCCAATAGCCAAGCAGTACGGTTATGGAAAAGACGGCATCCCGTGTTCTCCACTCCACTTTTTGACCTCCCTCTTTCACCCTTTCTCAGGTTCTACTCCTCGCCTTACAGCATCGCCACCAACCGCATGATCGCACAGACCTCCATCACGCCCTTCATCGCTGCCTCCCCCGTTTCCACATATCAGGTACGCCGTAAATACACTGCATTATGGGAAATGGCTGTGTTCTTTGTGCGTTCTTGTGTTTTTGTGAAATTGTAAGGATTTTTTTTATTTGTATATGGAGATAGCAGAGGAGAAAAAAAGGGGGGGGGGACAGGCTGCAAAACAGCGTGAGGTTATCTTTGCTTTTCTCTGATCATTTTCTCCACTACTCCAGCTGTGCACGATGATCGGGTCCAAGCACGACAGGCGTCTGAAAACAAGGCACAAAAAAATAAATAAAAGGAAGGAAGGAAGGAAGGAGAATGAATGAATGTGAATGAATGAATGAATGAATGAATGAATGTGAATGAATGAATGTGAATGAATGTGAATGAATGTGAATGAATGTGAATGAATGAGAATGAATGAATGAATGAATGAAAGTGAATGAATGAATGAATGAATGAATATGTGAATGAATGTGAATGAATGAATATGTGAATGAATGTGAATGAATGAATGTGAATGAATGAATGAATGTGAATGAATGAATGAATGAATGAATGTGAATGACTGAATGAATGAATGAATGTGAATGAATGAATGAATGAATGTGAATGAATGAATGAATGAATGAATGAATGTGAATGAATGAATGAATGAATGTGAATGAATGAATGAATGAATGAATGTGAATGAATGTGAATGAATGTGAATGAATGAATGAATGAATGTGAATGAATGAAAGTGAATGAATGAATGAATGAATATGTGAATGAATGTGAATGAATGAATATGTGAATGAATGTGAATGAATGAATGTGAATGAATGAATGTGAATGAATGTGAATGAATGAATGAATGAATGAATGAATGTGAATGACTGAATGAATGAATGAATGAATGAATGTGAATGAATGAATGAATGAATGAATGAATGTGAATGAATGAATGAATGAATGAATGAATGAATGAATGTGAATGAATGTGAATGAATGTGAATGAATGAATGTGAATGAATGAATGAATGTGAATGAATGTGAATGAATGTGAATGAATGAATGTGAATGAAAGAAAGAAAGAAAATCATCCATCAAGGAAAAAAAGTCGTTTTTTTGGCCAACCCGATCTTTTATGCAATAACGAATATATTTTTATTTTAACACTTTCTGAGTGAACTTCCATATTCTTCACAGCTTTTTAATGAAACAGACCAAACAGGAACGTGAAAATTGCTTGTGTGTGATGTCAGGGGTGTTAACAGTTTTCTGTCAGCCCGCATTTCACACGGCGGCCATCACGGAATCGAAACACGAAGCGGAGTTACCGCTCTGCCCCTTTCTTTGCGTTGGGAGACGCTATCGCTTAACATTAGTGCTGCTTGCTATGCAAGGGATGGATGCGACTGGAAGGGAAGGGGCGTGAAAGATAGGTGGAACAATGGGAACGACAGATGTGAGAAAGGAGAGTTGTGGTGGCGGTGGCGGCGGCGGTAGGATGGCGTTGCTGAAGGTTACTCCACCCACTTCCCTGACTCCAAACTATCCAGAAAGTACAGTGGAGAGGGAAAAGTGGCGTCTGAATAACCATCGGAAAGCACCTTTGAATTGATTTATTAGAAAAATGACATCATTCTATCATAATTGGAGTCTATCATAATAAGGACTTTTGGGTCAGAATCTGTCTATAGTGTCCCAACACTATCCACATTTACATGAGGAGTTTTTTTTGGTTTTGACTACCAAAACATGGTTAGAGGACTTTCGGGTCAGAATCTGTCTATAGTGTCCCAACACTAGCCACATTTACATGAGTTTTTTTTGTTTTGACTACCAAAACGTGGTAGAAGGACTTTCGGGTCAGAATCTGTCTATAGTGTCCCAACACTAGCCACATTTACATGAGTTTTTTTTTTGTTTTGTTTTGACTACCAAAACATGGTAGAAGGACTTTCAGGTCAGAATCTGTCTATAGTGTCCCAACACTAGCCACATTTACTTGAGGAGTTTTTTTTTGTTTTGACTACCAAAACATGGTAGAAGGACTTTCGGGTCAGAATCTGTCTATAGTGTCCCAACACTAGCCACATTTACATGAGGAGTTTTTTTTGTTTTGACTACCAAAACATGGTCGGACTTTCGGGTCAGAATCTGTCTATAGTGTCCCAACAGGTCAGAATCTGTCTATAGTGTCCCAACACTAGCCACGTTTACATGAGTAGTTTTTTTTTCCGACAGAGATGTCCGAGGGTGGAATCGAACTAGCTTTTTGGCCTGCGTTCTAACCACTCATCCACCATGCAGCTCTACGTCGATTATATTTGTCTAATATTGATACAACCAAGTTGTCTTTTATGTAATCCTACAATTCTGATGAAGTATTACTTTCATCAGAATTCAATGTTAGTATGAATTATTTCATTGTGTGTCTTTGGTTGAGCCGGAGAAACGCAAACATCGCCTGCATAAGCAAATAGATTTGGCTTAATTTCACAGTGCATCATGGCTGTTTAGGTACACATCCAATTCATGAGTTTGGGTTGGCTCAGGGGATTTATTGCTCTTAGCGCAGATTATTCCGTGTTTGTCTTTGTTTAATCAAATCATTTTAGCGGGATCAGTAGCCAGCCTGTGTGTTTGTCGGATACAAGCTGTCAAATTCTTTTCTCAAGCAAATCTAAAAGCTCAATTTGCTCATCTATTTCTGCGGAGTCTTAACTATGTCGCTGTGTCGGATCCTTAGGTACTTTGTTTCGGTCATTTAAGTCAAGTTCAGTCTTTTTGGTATTCCAATGCGATGCTATTGACGGATATTGGATTTGGCGGAATTTTGCCATGATTTTACAGATTTTTTTTGTTAAGCTGTCAAATTCCTTTCTCAAGCAAATCTAAAAGCTCAATTTGCTTATCTATTTCTGCGGAGTCTTAACTATGTCGCTGTGTCGGATCCTTAGGTACTTTGTTTCGGTCATTTAAGTCAAGTTCAGTTTCTTTGGTATTCCAATGCGATGCTATTGACGGATATTGGATTTGGCGGAATTTTGCCATGATTTTACAGATTTTTTTTTGTTAAGCTGTCAAATTCTTTTCTCAAGCAAATCTAAAAGCTCATTTGCTTATCTATTTCTGCGGAGTCTTAACTATGTCGCTGTGTCAGATCCTTAGGTACTTTGTTTCCGTCATTTAAGTCAAGTTCAGTCTTTTTGGTATTCCAATGCGATGCTATTGACGGATATTGGATTTGGAGGAATTTTTTGTCATGATTTTACAATTTTTTTTTTGTTTGTTTTTTTTGTCCACCAGGTCCAGAGTACATCATGGATGCCTCATCAACAATATGTTATGCAACCTACAGTAAGTAAACCATGACAAACTACTCGTTTTCTTGAGTTTTCCGTCCAAAGTGGTTGCCTTTCCTTGCTAACACTGGACGCTAGGTTATTCTTACACAAGGTCATTGAACGTGACTTTCAGAAAAGAAGGGTAAAAATATTTCAGTTGTCATATGAACAGACTTTTTGGCTTGGATTTGAACATGTTGACGATTGTTGCGCATCTTCTGGAAGACTTTTCCAGACTTTGGCAGCATGAAACCGAAACTGAGATGGTGTATGTGGCTCTAACATACTTTGGCATAAAAACTGTTTTAGAGTCTATTCTCTAAGTGATAGGTAACCAGTGCAGAGACCCGAGTACTGGACCAATATGGTCGTATTTCCTGGTTCTTAGTCAGGACTTTATCCTGTAAAACAGGGGTCTCAAACTCAATTTATTTGGGGGGCCACTGGAGCTAGGGTCTGGGTGAGACTGGGCCACATCAGGTTTTCCAAAAAAACAAAATGCATTTATTAAAAACAGAAAAATATACAAACTTTTTCATTGCTTTGGTTCTGATTTTCTACAAGAAAAGCTCTGATAAAACATTCCACTGTTCTCAAATATCTTAATTTTTATTTTTCTGCACAAAATAAGATGAAAAATAAATAAACAAATCAAGAATAAAGAAAATCAATCAATCAGTAATAAATAAATATAATAATAATAAAACGGCAAATAATAAAAACTTAAGAAACCACATATAGTTGGTGGGTAGACAAATTATTTTTTTCAGATTAAAATGAACAAAGCATTATTAGAGCCCTGTAGACATGACAAAACACGACTATAGTCACATTTATACTCTTTTTTTTATTTACAACATATTGCGCAACTGCAGGGTCTTGAGACACATGCTAACTCGCAAACTAGAGCGCTAGCGACCTAAACGGTAGCCTTCAAGTTATTTCCTTTAAACTTAAATAGCCAAAAACTTACCACTTCCACACGGATAGAGAGGATAACTATTAACAGTTATTTAACCTTTAACATGAATATTAATCAAACGTAATAATTTTTTCTGGGTACATGATACCATACAGCATCCATATCAAACTTGCGCGGGCCGCACTAAAATTAAACTTTCATATCAAGGCGGGGGCCTCAAACTAGTGTCCTGCGGGCCACATTTGGCCCGCGGGCCGTGTGTTTGAGACCCCTGTCCTATGTCCTACGATTGGTCATTTATATACATTTAGACATTTTTGGTGCAAGTAAACGTTCAAAATTATTTTATGGTTTACATTTTTGAGAGTCAACCGCTGATGACATCATAGGCAGGTGACAGAGCTGACTTCATTCCCGTTGCCGTTGTTTGGATGTTTTGCGATTTAAAAGAAATTGCATGAAGAACACAGTTGGATCCACGCAGTGTATCAATAATACAAAATATATGCAAACCAAGGTGAAATTATGGCATACATTTTTGACGTTAATCAAAAAATATGTTAACCAAGGCGGACACTAACTGAGGTTCACTGTATTTAAAAATAATAATATATGGGAAGGGCTGCACGGCGGTCGAGTGGTGAGCGCGCAGGCCTCACAGCTAGGAGACCCGAGTTCAATTCCACCCTCGGCCATCTCTGTGTGGATATGAATGTGAGTGTGAATGGTTGTCTGATTGGCTGGCCACCAGTCCAGGGTGTACCATATCAAGGCGGGGGCCTCAAACTAGTGTCCTGCGGGCCACATTTTTTAGCTCCCATTCAAATTCCCATGACTGGAAATATCGAGTCTTAGCAATACTACAACTACAAGAATAGCAGTAATACTAGAATAGCCCCGGTAATGGAGTAAGTAGGGAGGGTATTTTCAGCTTTAGCATTGATCCAAGTAGCGTAAGTGTTCTTGTTTGTTCCATAAAGGTTTTAAAACCTTCTGCCAGAGGCTTTGCCCGGGGCTTTTGTGTCCCCCCTAAAGCACATCCAGTGCACTTTGTTCTCCCTTTGCTCTTAGTTCATTCATTAAATGAGAGCAGGAATCGTTAATAGCAGAACGTTTGATTCCTTCATAACTTCTATCACAGATATTGAGTTTTGGCACTGTAAAAAATAACGTGGCATTGTAGAAAAAAATATGAAAAACATGCCATTAAATCAGATGTTCTCAACCTGGGACTCATATTTTCCAATGCTCATTAAGTCAGGAAATGCACCAAATATATTTTTTTAATCAAGTGAACCATATTTTAAAACTTTAATACACATAATGACGTGTCCAAAATGCATTTTATAGGAATTTATTAGAGCATTTTATTAACAAAATGAGGAGGAACATAACTCCAGGCATACAGAATAAATTTAATAGTGTTGCTAACCTCAATAACCTAAAACGGAGCCAAAAAAAAGTTGCAAGTGCTAGCATTTGAGAAAGGCAAAAATACTATTAAATTAAATAAAGTATACAAAATTACAGTAGTTAATTAGGAATGAACCCACAAAACCCTAACCGTTCCGCAGTAATGACAGTATTTTTGTGTACTTTACTGTAAAGTGAGACCAATTAAAGAACTAACCTAAAAAGTAACTTTAAATGCCCATTGTTGAATTTGTTATGCATGTAAAACCATAACCATAAAACTATAAAAATGTGTTTTGTCTTAACCAAAATTTTGATGTTAACCAAAAAAACATGCTAACCAGGGCATACGCTAACAGAGGTGCCATTGTATTCAAAGTAGTCTGTAATCATATGTATAATCGGAATTTTGCGATGTTGCGCCAGAGTTGGTTCAACCAATCCCTGCAAATTATGCACAATCGAACAATTTAGGTAAATTTTAGAAACGCTATGCACAGTGGAAGGCTGATCAATTTCCCGGTTTTAGTGGGTAGCCCTTTCTTGGCAGGTTTGTTGTGGTCTATGGTGATGGAGATTTGGATACATACTATATACAGTATATGTATGGTGCTTTGTGGGATTGTATCCATTAACAACTCATTTTAGAATGTTGATGTTACTGTTAAGCCATGGTAATGGTAATGGTAATGGTTTAATTTCATTTGAACATGCATCAGATTACAATTGAATGCATCACATAATCAGTTCACAGTTCCACATGTCCAAAAGGAGTAGGAAGAAGCAAAGCTTATTAAATCCTACCCCTCCATCTGGTACTTTTACAATCAGTAACTGTTACATTTGTTCACTTCCTGCTTTCCTAATATAGTTGAAATGTGTTTTTTTTACTAAAATTTTTGTCATAAAAAATTAAAGTTTTCTTAAATTAAAATTAAAAATTAAAAATTAAAAATTAAAAAAACAAAAAAACAAAAAAACAAAAAAACAAAAAAACACAAACTTAAATTATATTAGGAAAGCAGGAAGTGAACAAATGTAACAGTTACTGATTGTAAAAGTACCAGATGGAGGGGTAGGATTTTATAAGCTTTGCTTCTTCCTACTCCTTTTGGACATGTGGAACTGTGAAGTGATTATGGGATGCACTCAATAGTAATTTTATACATGTTCAAATGTTTAAAATTAAAATTAAAATTAAAATTAAAATTAAAATTAAAATTAAAATTAAAATTAAAATTAAAATTAAAATTAAAATTAAAATTAAAATTAAAATTAAAATTAAAATTAAAATTTTAGTCACGTACCGAAGTACGAGGTGATATGAGCATCCAATGACATAATGTGTACCATAGTAAGTGTCAATATAGTGATATATATAGCACATCATGACTGGTTCAAGACTCTTCATGTGGGTGTTGATGCTTCGCTAGAGTTGACTATTGTTGGTTATGTTAAATAAATGTATTAATAAGTCACACACTAACTACAAGTGCTTTCAACCAGTCTCATAATCCACAGCAGGCGATAGTCCCAGCCGTCATTTACCACTCAGACCATCCATCTCACTCCCACTCCCACTCCTGCTGTAGGACAGTGAAAATGTCATCTGGTCACAGCAGGTCAGCAAAACAGGCCGACACTCTCCCAGCCGCTCCTGCCCTGCACTCTCCGTCTTTAACGCAAGCGACCTCCAGTCTTAACTCAATCCACCTACTCTCTCCTTCCTTCACAGCGCCATTTTGTTTTATGGCAATACTGCTGGCTCAGCCGAAAACATGTCATCCAGATTTGGAGTTTTGGATATGATACGATAACATTGGGTCTGATCATTCAGAGCTGCTTTAGTTTAACATCTTATACCCATCAAAAGCACAGATTTTCAACTAATTAATTTTAATTTTAATTTTAATTTTAATTTTAATTTTAATTTTAATTTTAATTTTAATTTTAATTTTAATTTTAATTTTAATTTTAATTTTAATTTTTTTATGATAAAAATTAGATTTAAAAAATAATTAAAAAATTTTTTAAATTATATTAGGAAAGCAGGAAGTGAACAAATGTAACAGTTACTGATTGTAAAAGTACCAGATGGAGGGGTAGGATTTAATAAGCTTTGCTTCTTCCTACTCCTTTTGGACATGTGGAACTGTGAACTGATTATGGGATGCATTCAATTGTAATCTGATGCATGTTCAAATGAAATAAAACCATTACCATTACCAATTAACATAGCATGTTTTTGGAATGTGGGAGGAAACCGGAGTACAAATAAAAATAAATAAAAATAACAATAGTCGTAAAAAAAAAAAAAATTAGATTTAAAAAATAATAAAAAAAAAATTAATTATATTAGGAAAGCAGGAAGTGAACAAATGTAACAGTTACTGATTGTAAAAGTACCAGATGGAGGGGTAGGATTTAATAAGCTTTAGTTCTTCCTACTCCTTTTTGGACATGTGGAACTGTGAACTGATTATGGGATGCATTCAATTGTAATCTGATGCATGTTCAAATGAAATAAAACCATTACCAATTAACATAGCATGTTTTTAGAATGGGGAGGAAACCGGAGTACAAATAAAAATAAATAAAAATAACAATAGTCGTAAAAATGAAAAAAATTAAGATTAATAAAAAAAATTTAAAAATGAAACAAAAACATAAAACAAAAAAAAAACAACTTAAATTATATTAGGAAAGCAGGAAGTGAACAAATGTAACAGTTACTGATTGTAAAAGTACCAGATGGAGGGGTAGGATTTAATAAGCTTTGCTTCTTCCTACTCCTTTTGGACATGTGGAACTGTGAACTGATTATGGGATGCATTCAATTGTAATCTGATGCATGTTCAAATGAAATAAAACCATTACCAATTAACATAGCATGTTTTTAGAATGGGGAGGAAACCGGAGTACAAATAAAAATAAATAAAAATAACAATAGTCGTAAAAATGAAAAAAATTAAGATTAATAAAAAAAATTTAAAAATGAAACAAAAACATAAAACAAAAAAAAAACAACTTAAATTATATTAGGAAAGCAGGAAGTGAACAAATGTAACAGTTACTGATTGTAAAAGTACCAGATGGAGGGGTAGGATTTAATAAGCTTTGCTTCTTCCTACTCCTTTTGGACATGTGGAACTGTGAACTGATTATGGGATGCATTCAATTGTAATCTGATGCATGTTCAAATGAAATACAACCATTACCATTACCATTACATGGTCGGACACCCCTACAGAATGAAAACCACAATCTATTTTTCCTTCCCTCGGTGTGAGCTCCACCGTATTCATACTCACACTTTGAACGAAAAAAATATAGCCACAGTGGGACACATTTCTCTTTTCAATGTGTTCTGAATGGTTGGGATTTCAACAAGCCGCCAATGTCCTCGCACCTCTACTTGAAGCAATCGTGCTACAGATGGATCACACAGGTAGAATTTGAGTTCTCCACAGCACCTCTGATGATTACTTTTTTTTTCCCCACAAGAAAATATTTTAACTGACAGTTTTCCACAGGCCAAATTACATCCGGTCATACACACCATAACACCATTTTAGAACAGCTATATTTTTCTTCCTTGTTACTAAGTACACCTAAAATGATGCGGAAAAAGTGTATTAGTCAATGACAACACAACCACCACTACCACCACCACATTTTACTGTTGGTATGATGTTCTGGGATTTTTTGGTAGACAGCAGAATTTGTGGTTACGTTTATCACAGCAAGTCTTCCAGATCCTGAAAAAGCAAAACAGCCCCAGACCATCACACTACCACCACAATATTTTATTGTTGGTATGATGTTCTGGGATTTTTTGGTAGACAGCAAAATTCATGGTTCCATTTATCACAGCAAGTCTTCCAGAACCTGAAGCAGCAAAACAGCCCCAGACCATCACACTACCACCACGATATTTTGCTGTTGGTATGATGTTCTGGGATTTTTTGGTAGACAGCAGAATTCATGGTTCAAGTCTTCCAGATCCTGAAAAAGCAAAAAAGCCCCGCACCATCACACTGCCACCACCATATTTTACTGTTGGTATGACATTCTGGGATTTTTTGGTAGACAGCAGAATCCATGGTTCCATTTATCACAGCAAGTCTTCCAGGTCCTGAAGCAACAAAACAGCCCCAGACCATCACACTACCACCACGATATTTTGCTGTTGGTATGATGTTCTGGGATTTTTTTGGTAGACAGCAAAATTCATGGTTCCATTTATCACAGGAAGTCTTCCAGGTCCTGAAGCAACAAAACAGCCCCAGACCATCACACTACCACCACCATATTTTACTGTTGGTATGATGTTCTGGGATTTTTTGGTAGACAGCAGAATTCATGGTTCAAGTCTTCCAGATCCTGAAAAAGCAAAACAGCCCCAGACCATCCCACTACCACCACCATATTTTACTGTTGCTATGATGTTCTGGGATTTTTTGGTAGACAGTAGAATTCATGGGTCCATTTATCACAGCAAGTCTAGCAACAAAACAGCCCCAGACCATCACACTACCACCACCATATTTTACTGTTGGTATGATGTTGTGGGGGTTTTTGGTCGACAGCAGAATTCATGGTTCCATTTATCACAGCAAGGCTTCCAGGTCCTGAAGCAACAAAACAGCCCCAGACCATCACACTACCACCACCATATTTTACTGTTGGTATGATGTTCTTTTTCTGAAATGCAATGCAACGTAATGAGTATTTTCCCAAAGAATTGTCAAGATGTTTTCTGGCAAAATTGTTAGTTTTGGTCTTGGAACCATGCAGGCTTTGGATGTTGTTGTGGGGTCTTTTGTGACCTCTTGGATGAGAGGTTGCTGCATTCTTGAGGTCATTTTGGTTGGCCGCCACTCCGGGGAAGGTTCACCACTGTTCCATGTTTTCACCATTTGTGGATAATGACTCTCGCTGTGGTTGGCTGGAGTCCCAAAGCTTTCTTAATGGCTTTCTAGCTTTTTCCAGACTGATAGATCTCAATTACTTTTCATTCTGGGAGTTTTTGAGTAATATTTAAATTAGTTTAATGATATGAAACATTTAAGTGTGACAAAAATAAATCAGGAAACACTTTTTCACAGCACAGTATACGCTCGTTTGTATTGCACACTACTACAAATACTTTCTGTTCCCATGTGGTAATACACAAAGTGCCATCAATGATGTAACTGCTCTTGTTTGTGTGTTTATGTGTCACCATATGTTGGTTCCCAACCACAGCATGGTTGACTGTCTGCTGTCCATCTTCCAGCATTATGTCATGAGACTTCTTCAATATGTTGGCAGGAGCCGCGAGCGACAATGCGCAGTGCATCTTCGGTGTTTGATGCCAGCAGCTACAAATGTGGCCATATCTGTCTCCACGGCCACTACCCCATCATGTTTCTGGTGACTCAGCTGACACCAAACGGCTGGTGGGCGTGAACCCCCGGCTATCACAAGCCATCGGTGCACGATAGCTACCAAGCTGTCTCCCTTTATGGGCCCGCGCGTCTGCTAGCATGCACTGCAGCGGGCCCTGAACACAGCAAGCTTGCCAATAGCTCATTAAATCACAGCAAATTAGCAAAACACTCAGAGCTCATTTAAAAAAAAAAGACTAGACTGTGCAACAAATTAGCGCCGTGCAAGTTTAAAGGTAGTATTTTTTTTTTTTTACTGAAACATCAATTGTGCTATCCTTCCTGAGATACAAAATGGCGACACTTTAACACAGGATGGACCAACCTATCAAATTCTGGTCCACAGTGTTATAAGCCGCATATACATGGACCCAAATATTCCAATTCCAGTCGGGTTATTTGCTCAAACGGAAAGAATGTAACCTTTTTCCGAAAGAAAAGTGCCAATCCGAATGAATATATAATGGGATTCCTAGGGGTGGAATCTTCCTTTCCCCAATCCAATTGAGGTATCTTGTACCCGCTCAAACGGAAAGTTGTCAGACTGCGTCTGGAGTAACATATTTCAATAAAAAAAATATTTTTTCAAATATTTTTTCAAATATTTTTTATATGATTTTTACATTTTATCATTCATTTTCTACCGCTTTTCCTCACGAGGGTCGCGGGGGGTGCTGGAGCCTATCCCAGCTGTCTTTGGGCGTAAGGCGGGGTACACCCTGGACTGGTGGCCAGCCAATCACAGGGCACATATAGACAAACAACCATTCACACTCACATTCATACCTATGGACAATTTGGAGTTGCCAATTAACCTAGCATGTTTTTGGAATGTGGGAGGAAACTGGAGTACCCGGAGAAAACCCACACATGCACGGGGAGAACATGCAAACTCCACACAGAGATGCCCAAGGGTGGGATTGAACCCTGGTCTCCTAGCTGTGAGGTCTGCGCGCTAACCCCTAGACCACCGTGCCGCCCCATTTTATCATTTATTTTATAATTTATTTTATCTCAATTATTATAGGCAAAATTAAAATTAAAATTAAAATTAAAATTAAAATTAAAATTAAAATTAAAATTAAAATTAAAATTAAAATTAAAATTAAAATTAAAATTAAAATTAAAATTAAAATTAAAATTAAAATTAAAATTAAAATAGGATAAAAATTTAATTTAAATTTAAAAAAATAATAAAAAACTTTAATTATATTAGGAAAGCAGGAAGTGAACAAATGTAACAGTTACCGATTGTAAAAGTACCAGATGGAAGGGTAGGATTTAATAAGCTTTGCTTCTTCCTACTCCTTTTGGACATGTGGAACTGTGAACTGATTATGGGATGCATTCAATTGTAATCTGACGCATGTTCAAATTAAATAAAACCATTACCATGAATTAGAGCTTTTGGATATACCAATATTGTGAAAAAAACCCATCCTAAAGACGTATAAATATGTATTTATACATATAAAAACTAGGGATGACCCAGCCCACCATGGTGTAGTGGTTAGCGTTCTGGACTATTCGTTAGGAAGGGTATTCGGAATATGAAGGGATCAAGCCAAAAATCAGTATGCGGATCAAAAAAAAAATCCATAATCAGCGAAAAAGCCTAAAGACGACGAATGAGCGGGTACACCACTATCTGTATCTGTACATCTATTTAAAATATCTGTAACTTTTTCTCATTACAACTTCTAAATTCTTATAAAATTGCTGCTGTTTTTGCTGTTTCCAGTGTTCTTGTTAAATAACTATTTAGCATGCGCTACGGGCCAATTAAAAAACAGCCACGGGCTGAACTTTGGTACACCCAATGTACGCATATATAGGTGTACTATGTACAAGTACTCACACTAAAAGCATGATTATGCTTAGTCTACAGTCGGTATTTGGCAGTTGTCATATCAAGAGCTCTATTTTCTCGGGGGGGGGGGGGGGGGGGGGATTCATGCTGCGGATTATAGTCACAAAAAAAAATAAAAAATAACTCCCTCATGCTGGGTCCCTTTCATGAGTAAAAAAGGTGCCTGAGGCTGGATCTTCTGTCCGCGGTCTGCAAACAAAAGGTGGTTATGAGTGTCGTTTTACACGACTTGAATAAAACACGAGAAAAAAAATGGTAAACGGTTTTGCACAGATCTGGGGGGGGTGGAAAAAAAAAGCCAACATATGTTGGTGTCGTTATTGAGCAATACCGCCGTGTGAGTTTGTTAGTATAAACCCTCCAGGTAGGCAAGAGCTTATACTGTTGGATTTCTATCTCGGCTTGTCAATCATGAGCAGATGTTCTACTAAAAGCAACCGCCTGAACATTACATGGGGACATGAGGAAGTTCTAACAGTGTTGACTGCGTCTGATTTGGAAAGGATTATGAACCGCAAAAAAACTCCTGTTGAAAATGTACGCAGGAATGCGGTGAGTGGAACAAGGAACGGTCTTTCATGTGGAGGGACTACACAAGCGCCGCATTGTTTGGGTATAGGACTCACGGGGGGAACAACTTCGGTCATGTTGGACATTCTTGAGGATTTGAATGTCTCTGTGTTGAAAGGAGTTGTCCTTATCGACCCGATTGCACCCCCAAAAAAAGACGTAAATTATTGTGCATTTAGGGATTTTTCGATATTTCGTTGTTTCGGTAATTATTCTGCATTGCTAAACCGATGCTAGACCATACTAATATCAAGTTGTTTGTTGTACCAAAAAAGTACAAATATATGCCACAAAAATCTATCGGTTCATCATCCAAGAGGTCACAAAAGACCCCACGACAACATTCATTAGTTTGTTTGTTTATGGAAAAATTCCAGCCTTGTGCATTTAGGGATTGTTGGATGTTATGTTTGTGTCATTGTTTCGGTAATTATTCTGCATTAAATGGCACAAAAATCTATCAGTTCATGATCCAAGAGGTCACAAAAGACCCCACAATAACATTCATTAGTTTTGTAGGCTCATCTGTTTGTTTGTTTATGGAAAAATTCCAGCCTTGTGCATTTAGCGATTGTTCGATGTTATGTTTGTGTCATTGTTTCGGTAATTATTCTGCATTAAATGGCACGAACATCTGTCAGTTCATGATCCAAAAGGTCACAAAAGACCCCACGACAACATTCATCAGTTTTGTAGGCTCATCTGTTTGTTTGTTTATGGAAAAATTCCAGCCTTGTGCATTTAGGGATTGTTCGATGTTATGTTTGTGTCATTGTTTCGGTAATTATTCTGCATTAAATGGCACAAAAATCTATCAGTTCATCATCCAAGAGGTCACAAAAGACCCCACGATAACATTCACTAGTTTTGTAGGCTCATCTGTTTGTTTATGGTAAATTCCAGCCTTGTGCATTTAGGGATTGTTCGGTGTTTTGTTTGTGTCATTGTTTTGGTAATTATTCTGCATTAAATGGCACAAAAATCTATCAGTTCATCAGCCAAGAAGTCACAAAAGACCCCACGACAACATTCATCAGTTTTGTAAGCTCATCTCTTTGTTTGTTTATGGAAAAATTCCAACCTTGTGCATTTAGGGATTGTTCGATGTTATGTTTGTGTCATTGTTTCGGTAATTATTCTGCATTAAATGGCACAAAAATCTATCAGTTCATCATCCAAGAGGTCACAAAAGACCCCACGACAACATTCATTAGTTTTGTAGGCTCATCTGTTTGTTTGTTTATGGAAAAATTCCAGCCTTGTGCATTTAGGGATTGTTCGATGTTATGTTTGTGTCATTGTTTCGGTAATTATTCTGCATTAAATGGCACGAACATCTGTCAGTTCATGATCCAAAAGGTCACAAAAGACCCCACGACAACATTCATCAGTTTTGTAGGCTCATCTGTTTGTTTATGGAAAAATTCCAACCTTGTGCATTTAGGGATTGTTCGATGTTATGTTTGTGTCATTGTTTCGGTAATTATTCTGCATTAAATGGCACAAAAATCTATCAGTTCATCATCCAAGAGGTCACAAAAGACCCCACGACAACATTCATCAGTTTTGTAGGCTCATCTGTTTGTTTGTTTATGGCAAAATCCAGCCTAGCGTTCACATTGTTCATGTTATTTTAGGACATTATGCTCATTATTTGACCCATTGTATTGATATGTGGACTCCTATAGAGCAGCGACACACAATAACCCACATAGAAGGTTTTCATAGGGTTTCCAGAATCTGCACCCATTCCACTTGTGTTTCCTTGGATTTGAGCTACCTGCCAAAATGGTCTGTTTTAATTTATTCTGGGCATGCCTACTCCTCTGATTTTTCACACACCCAAATTTCTTCTTGAACCATATAAGGAAGTCCACCCCTCTGTGACATCACAAAGGAACTTTTTTACCACACCTTTTGAAACCGAGCGTTTTGAGACATCCCAAACTTCTTTCAGGGATGGAAACTTTCACCTTCTTTCAGGGCTCACGTCCAAATGCACAAACTCCTATAGAGCAGCGAAACACAATAACCCGCACAGAAAACCTAGGTTTTCCAGAATCTGCACCTATTCCAGCTGTTTTTCCTTGGATTTGTGCTACCTGCCAAAACGGTCTGTTTTAATTTATTCTGGGCATGCCTACTCCTCTGTGATTGGCCACACACCCAAAGTGCTTCTTAACTATGAACCATGTAAGGAAGTCCGTCCCTCTGTGACATCACAAAGGAACACTTTTACCACACCTTTTGAAACCGAGCGTTTTGAGCCATCCCAAACTTCTTTCAGGGTTCACGTTCAAATGCGCAAACTCCTATAGAGCAGCAAAACACAATAACCCGCATAGAAAACCTTCTGGGTTTTCCAGAATCTGCACCTATTCCAGTTGTATTTCCTTGGATTTGTGCTTCCTGCCAAAACGGTTTTAATTTATTCCGGGCATGCCCACTTTTTTGTGATTGGCCACACACCCAAAGTCCTTCTCAAAGTGCCTTCTGTGACATCACAAAGGAACAATTTTACCACGCCTTTTGAAACTGAGCATTTTGAACCATCCCAAACTTCTTCAGGGCTTACGTCCAAATGCGCGAACTCCTATAGAGCAGCGAAACACAATAACCCGCATAGAAAACCTTCTGGATTTTCCAGAATCTGCACCTATTCCAGTTGTATTTCCTTGGAATTGTGCTTCCTGCCAAAACAGTTTGAATTTATTCCGGGCTTTAATTTATTCCGGGCCATAGTGCTTCTTAACTATGACCCATATAAGGAAGTCCGCCCCTCTGTGACATCACAAAGTTAACGATATATGTTATTGAAGTCCTGACAGCGTACCAGCCTTACTTCTTCTCTCGTTGGTCTGACCAAATAATAGTTTATAGTGTTAGATTCCCCACGTGGCCTCAGGCTACCGAACACCAAGAGTGAGGATATTATCACCTGAAGCAGGTCGCGATACATCAGTGAACATTTGAAGCGATGATAGAGTAAGATACCCTACAGGCATCACGTTGGATGTTTTCACCTGCAGCAATGGAGGTTGATGGGAGATCAAAATTTTACCGGTTATGCGCCCCTTCGGCATTTTAGATACTGATCAAAGTAGAGCAAAGTCATCATAAAAAAAAATCAGAGGATACCTATGGGAACGGCGTTTTGCTATATACTGTATATTCTATACATTTAACACGGTTTTAAATGCAGATGGTCTCATGCTGCAATTTTTATAATCAATGCAACGTTAGTTGGAACATGAATCTAATTAGTAGCAATTTTGTGTTATGTGTTCGCAACCTAGAAGAACACTTTAATTTAGTCTACATGAGTCCATTTGGGGTCCGCACAATTGGACAGGCCCCCCAACATGAATGGGAAATAGTGAATTGTGATGTAAATCAATGTAATCATTACCTCCCACCAGTTATTAATGACAACCATGACCTTGTACAGTAAACCTCGGATATATCGGACTCGGATATATCGGAAATTCGCTCACAACGGACAGATAAAAAAGAACCAATTTTTCTGTAATGCATTTCCAATAAAAATTTAGGGATTGTTGGATGTTATGTTTGTGTCATTGTTTCGGTAATTATTCTGCATTAAATGGCACAAAAATCTATCAGTTCATCATCCAAGAGGTCACAAAAGACCCCACAAACACATTCATTAGTTTTGTAGGCTCATCTGTTTGTTTGTTTATTGTAAATTCCAGCCTTGTGCATTTAGGGATTGTTCAATGTTATGTTTGTGTCATTGTTTCGGTAATTATTCTGCATTAAATGGCACAAAAATCTATCAGTTCATCATCCAAGAGGTCACAAAAGACCCCACAAACACATTCATTAGTTTTGTAGGCTCATCTGTTTGTTTGTTTATTGTAAATTCCAGCCTTGTGCATTTAGGGATTGTTCGATGTTATGTCTGTGTCATTGTTTCGGTAATTATTCTGCATTAAATGGCACAAACATCTGTCAGTTCATGATCCAAAAGGTCACAAAAGACCCCACGACAACATTCATCAGTTTTGTAGGCTCATCTGTTTGTTTGTTTATGGAAAAATTCCAGCCTTGTGCATTTAGGGATTGTTCGATGTTATGTTTATGTCATTGTTTCGGTAATTATTCTGCATTAAATTACACAAAAATCTATCAGTTCATCATCCAAGAGGTCACAAAAGACAAAAGAATTGTGATGTAAATCAATGTAATCATTACCTCCCACCAGTTATTAATGACAACCATGACCTTGTACAGTAAACCTCGGATATATCGGACTCGGATATATCGGAAATTCGCTCACAACGGACAGATAAAAAAGAACCAATTTTTCTGTAATGCATTTCCAATAAAAATTCATTGCATATATCGGATTTTTTATAACGGATTTCGCCTATTTCGGACAAAATCTCCAGTCCCGTTCCAATGCATTTCCATTAAATTTCCCTCGCATATATCGGATGGCCGCATCGTGGCGCTCCGATTCGCCGAATCGTGACAGGCCGCTATACGACGTCATTTGCAGCGTTTGCAGCGTTGCCTGCGCGTCCAGGTACATTGGAAACATAGTCAAGGAAGTGCCTTTTTATAACGGATAAAATCCGATTTACGCATATACCGGATATAAATCCGATATATGCGTAAAACGGACATTTTCCGGTATACGCATATAACGGATTTCGCTTATATCGGACAAAACCAGTGGGAACAATTGAATCCGATATATCCGAGGTTTACTGTATTATACAAAATAAACAGAATGACTCAGTCAGGAAGTCATATAATACAATAATGAATCATAAAGTGTGACCTGAAAAAACTTGACAAAAAACTTGAAAAATTGGACATTAAGTTGGAACACAAGAAGTTTTGTTTTGGTTAAAAACCACTAATGTTATGTAGATACATATATACCATAATATAGCCTTTAATATGTCATCTTTCACTCTGTAAATTTGTTTTTGTTTTCATATCGTCTGTCAAACATTTGGAGCATTTCTTGAAATGCTGGCTTTTCACAAATAACCAGTTTTTGTAGTTTTACATGCATAAAACAACTAAAAAATGCATACATGAATAGTGAATAAATGAACATATTAAGATATACAGTCATATTAAGTCATGTTGAGTGGTTAGTGTGCAGGCCACACAGCTAGGAGACCCGGGTTCGATTTCCTGTTCCTGCTTCTCTGTGTGGAAACCGTCCAGCAACCAATAAATAAGCCCAGATTATAATTTCCAGAATTTCACAATACGGATGTTTGTGCCACATAGAAATATGCAGTATTCCAAATTGTATCTTTGGATTCTCATTTGCGATTTTTTTCTTTTTTTATTTAAAGACTGACAGACTTAGGCTGCATGATGGTTGAGTGGTTAGTGTGCAGTCAACACAACTAGGATTCCCCTCATATTTTGCACTATACGGATGTTTGTGCCACATACAAATATGCAGTATTCCGAATTGTATCTTTGGATTCTCATTTGCGATTTTTCCTTTTTTTTTTTTTAAAGACTGACAATATTTTATATTTTGCACTATACGGATGTTTGTGCCACATAGAAATATGCAGTATTCCAAATTGTTTTTTTGGATTTTTTTCTTTTTTTTTTTAAAAGACTGTACGGTGGTTGAGTGGTTAGTGTGCAGTCCACACAACTAGGATTCCCCACTTGGGGAAATATTTCATATTTTGCACTATAACAGATGTTTGTGCCACATAGAAATATGCAGTATTCCAAATTGTATTTTTGAATTTTTTTATTTTATTTTTTTTTAAGACTGCACGGTGGTTGAGTGGTTAGTGTGCAGGCCACACAACTAGGATTCCCCACTTGGGGAAATATTTCATATTTTGCACTATAACGGATGTTTGTGCCACATAGAAATATGCAGTATTCCAAATTGTATTTTTGAATTTTTTTATTTTATTTTTTTTAAAGACTGCACGGTGGTTGAGTGGTTAGTGTGCAGGCCACACAACTAGGATTCCCCACTTGGGGAAATATTTCATATTTTGCACTATAACGGATGTTTGTGCCACATAGAAATATGCAGTATTCCAAATTGTATTTTTGAATTTTTTTATTTTATTTTTTTTAAAGACTGCACGGTGGTTGAGTGGTTAGTGTGCAGGCCACACAACTAGGATTCCCCACTTGGGGAAATATTTCATATTTTGCACTATAACGGATGTTTGTGCCACATAGAAATATGCAGTATTCCAAATTGTATTTTTGAATTTTTTTATTTTATTTTTTTTAAAGACTGCACGGTGGTTGAGTGGTTAGTGTGCAGGCCACACAACTAGGATTCCCCACTTGGGGAAATATTTCATATTTTGCACTATAACGGATGTTTGTGCCACATAGAAATATGCAGTATTCCAAATTGTATTTTTGAATTTTTTTATTTTATTTTTTTTAAAGACTGCACGGTGGTTGAGTGGTTAGTGTGCAGGCCACACAACTAGGATTCCCCACTTGGGGAAATATTTCATATTTTGCACTATAACGGATGTTTGTGCCACATAGAAATATGCAGTATTCCAAATTGTATTTTTGAATTTTTTTATTTTATTTTTTTTAAAGACTGCACGGTGGTTGAGTGGTTAGTGTGCAGGCCACACAACTAGGATTCCCCACTTGGGGAAATATTTCATATTTTGCACTATAACGGATGTTTGTGCCACATAGAAATATGCAGTATTCCAAATTGTATTTTTGAATTTTTTTATTTTATTTTTTTTAAAGACTGCACGGTGGTTGAGTGGTTAGTGTGCAGGCCACACAACTAGGATTCCCCACTTGGGGAAATATTTCATATTTTGCACTATAACGGATGTTTGTGCCACATAGAAATATGCAGTATTCCAAATTGTATTTTTGAATTTTTTTATTTTATTTTTTTTAAAGACTGCACGGTGGTTGAGTGGTTAGTGTGCAGGCCACACAACTAGGATTCCCCACTTGGGGAAATATTTCATATTTTGCACTATAACGGATGTTTGTGCCACATAGAAATATGCAGTATTCCAAATTGTATTTTTGAATTTTTTTATTTTATTTTTTTTAAAGACTGCACGGTGGTTGAGTGGTTAGTGTGCAGGCCACACAACTAGGATTCCCCACTTGGGGAAATATTTCATATTTTGCACTATAACGGATGTTTGTGCCACATAGAAATATGCAGTATTCCAAATTGTATTTTTGAATTTTTTTATTTTATTTTTTTTTAAGACTGCACGGTGGTTGAGTGGTTAGTGTGCAGGCCACACAACTAGGATTCCCCACTTGGGGAAATATTTCATATTTTGCACTATAACGGATGTTTGTGCCACATAGAAATATGCAGTATTCCAAATTGTATTTTTGAATTTTTTTATTTTATTTTTTTTAAAGACTGCACGGTGGTTGAGTGGTTAGTGTGCAGGCCACACAACTAGGATTCCCCACTTGGGGAAATATTTCATATTTTGCACTATAACGGATGTTTGTGCCACATAGAAATATGCAGTATTCCAAATTGTATTTTTTTTTTTTTTTTTTTTTAAAGACCGCACAGTGGATGAGTGGTTAATGTGCAGGCCAAACAACTCGGATTCCCCTCTCGGGCATCTCTGTGAAAACCAACCAGCAACCAACCAATAAATTAGCATAAATATCATAGTCAACCCCTTGAATCTTGTTGTAATACTACATAGTACTGTAGTACCAAATACCCAGAAGCCAGTATGACAACTTTGTACCAAATACTGTTCTATCGAGTATGTGGTGACTGAGCGTCCAAAGCCTGTGTTACTGATCAGTGATCCATCAGTCTCTGAAGGCGCCATTCACTCGTAATAGGCGGCCATTAAAAAAAAAAAACACTGCAGGATGTAGCATTTCTTATTTACTGTACATTTACTGTACATTGTGTCCGGTGGTTGACTGTATATCCCCCCCCCGGGGCCCTGATATCGATCGTCCTCTCCACAGAAACACAGATGATATCATCTTAATCAAATGAATATATGACTTGTCATTTTTTGTAATTTGATTTTATGGTCGCTATTATTATTATTTTTTTTTTGCTGTCTCACACAGAAAATCTTAATCACAAATCTTCTTAAGTCTACCTGAATTAATCGAATTAATCCCTTCCGTTGCTCACCCTTTCTTATTATGATGGTACGACTTCCTTCCTGCTTCTCTTCCTTTTCTCTCCTATATCCTCTCTCCTTAATCATTTCGCTCCTGTCCTCCACAAAGACTTTCTGCAAGACTTTTGCACTCTATTTTATGACTTTTAGTTAAAAAAAATATGCATATTAAATTGTGCACATTCAGAAGATGCATTCAAAGACACTGTGATAATAGCTTGTATTCTAAACTGGTCACCGGTTGCTTTTATTGCAGGTTTGAATGATCTTAACAACAGGCACAATAGTAATAGTGGCATGATAATCATAATAAAATGGCTACTGTTGCGGCCCTAATCCACTGAAGTCACTTCCTGTCGTCCACATGTCCACATTTATTGCAATACGCATGAGCATGAGTCTTATTTAGGTCTTAAATGTCGGATTATGTCTACTGTATTGGGTAATACGAGTGTCAAAGTGACTATAGGGGTGTTATATGAGGTCTAGAGGGCTCTAATAACCAAAATTATGTATTTAGAAGCTCGGAAACAGGATAAATGTCTTACATGTCGGATTATGTCTACTGTATTGGGTAATATGAGTGTCAAAGTGACTATAGGGGTGTTATTTCATGTCTAGAGGGCTCTAGAATTATGCATTCTATTCTCTGATTAAAAATAATGAATTTATAAATAAGGAATCCAACCTTCTTTGTGAAAATTCACTTACCACTATTGTGCAACAGTGATAAACGAGGGATTATTTAAAACTGTATTTTCATTTTTAAATGCCACCATTGTTCTTAAATGTCTTAAATGTCGGATTAGTCTACTGTATTGGGTAATATGAGTGTCAAAGTGACTATAGGGGTGTTATATGAGGTATAGAGGGCTCTAATAATCAAAATAATGTATTTAGAAGCTCGTAAACAGGTTTTCTATTCTGTAACTAAATTTAAAAAATGAATTTATAAATAAGGAATCCAATCCTATGTTGTGAAAATTTACTTACCACTATTGTGTAACAGTGATAAACGAGGGATTACAGTATTTGAAACTGTATTTTCATTTTTAAATGCAACCATTGCTCTTAAGTGTCGGATTATGTCTACTGTATTGGGTAATATGAGTGTCAAAGTGACTATAGGGGTGTTATTTCATGTCTAGAGGGCTCTAATAATTAAAAAAAATATGCATTCTATTTTCTGATTAAAAATAATTCATTTATAAATAAGGAATCCAATCCTACATTGTGAAAATTCACTTATCACTATTATATAACAGTGATAAACGAGGGTTTACAGTATTAAAAACTGTATTTTCATTTTTTAAATGCCACCACTGCTCTTAAGTGTCAGATTATGTCTACTGTATTGTACTGTATATGGTAATATGTGTGTAAAAGTGACTATAGGGGTGTTATTTCATGTCTAGAGGGCTCTAATAATCAAAACAATGTGTTTAGAAGCTCATAAACAGGTTTTATATTCTCTAACTTACTAAATAATGAGTTTATAAATAAGGAATCCAATCCTTCTTTGTGGAAATTCACTTACCACTATTGTGTAACAGCGATAAACGAGGGTAATATGGGTAATATGAGTGTCAAAGTGACTATAGGGGTGTTATTTCATGTCTAGAGGGCTCCCTTCTAGACATGATGGTACATTTATAAATAAGGAATCCAAACTTACTTTGCCGAAATTCGCTTACCACTATTGTGTAACAGTGATAAATGAGGGATTACAGTATTTAAAACTATATTTTGATTTTTTGTGTGGAAAATAGAAGATTGCTTTTAATGGACGTGAGTAGTCTGGATGTCGGGCTACTAATCTATTGATCTCCTTGTAAAAACCTGCGTTTTTCCAGTGTGTTATTTTTTAATAACTTCTGGTTTTGTGCTCTTTATTTGTTGTTGTTTCCTGTTTTGTTGGTATTCATCATAGCACCACTTCTGAGTAGCTGCGGGAGTCGGGACGCAGATGTCTGCTATCTGCAATTAGATGCTTTCTTAAGGACAGCGTCATCGCTCGACGCTGTTTCATTGGGTTGCATTACCGCTCCGTGTTCGATGCCTCTCGCTGCACTAGCTCATTTCACTTTTTTTGTTTTATTTGTTTAACCGTTTTTCGCCTTTTGTTAACCCTTTTTTACCTCCACTCTGTGCATGATTAAAGACACTTCTTTGTTCAGAATGCAAGGGAGCATCCAAGAACATGGTTGCCAACACACACACACACACTGACTTATGTTGCATCCTTGACCTTGAACGCCCTTTTTTTTTGTTCCTCTAAGCCTCACACACAGAATGATGCCACACCAAGTGAGAAGAGACATGAGACAAGGCTCGGAAAAAAGGCTTTTTGTTGTTGTTGTTGTTGTTCCTTGTGGGGATGAGCAACTGTCACAGCAGCGACAGAAAGAGCAACAACTTCTCCTTGTGTTCCTTTTGCTGCTGTCGAAGCTTCCAGCATTCCCATCCATCCATTAGGGAAAACATTGTGAATACCGCACCAGGAGGAGCGAAGAAGGGCAAGCAGGGAGAAAAAAAAAAGCCTTTGAGCAATCGATGGTATACACAAGTTAGTGTTATTTATGTATCAGCAGCATACAGTATACTGCATTGATACTACCATACGAGCCAGTTGGGAGGCAGTTTGAGCCACTGCACGCCACTAGGCACCTTATTGGTGACACTAGGGGCCACAGCAAATTGGATTGCCTGTGGACTCTTAGCATTAAGTAAGACTTGCTCCCATATACCTTAAGAACTGCGGTGGTCAGTGGGTTGAACTGGCGCAACTTGGCTCGTGCCATTACATTCCAGTGGATTCCAATATGCGGATTGTTTGAGACATTTGGTTCCACTTGGTGGACACTTCGAGCCGATTGCTGGAAAATCAAAGATTTTAAACATTTTGGAATTTTCTTGCCGTCAAACTCAATTTTTACAGGCCACTACGAGTCAATTGGGAGGCAGTTTGAGCCACTTGCATGCCACGAGGCACCTTATTGGTGACACTAGGAGCCACAGCAAATTGGATTGCCTGTGGACTTTTAGTATTAAGTAAGACTTGCTCCCATATACCTTAAGAACTACGGTGGTCAGTGGGTTGAACTCCTGGGGTTTTAGCCTACTGGCTAGCTTGCGCGACTATCATTCAGTAGTGTGTGGTCGCGGGTGTGTTGTCCCGAATTAATGTTCGCTCGGCATGTTGCCATGTTGCCGTTATTCGGCGCCACAGTGAGCCACTACGCGCCAATCACATAATCTTTGGCACCAACTGGCGCAACTTGGCTCGTGCCATTACATTCCAGTGGATTCCAATAGACAGATTGTTTGTGACATTTGGTTCCACTTGGTGGACACTTTGTGCCGATTGCTTGATGCAAGTGGCGCAACAAAATTTTAAACATTTTTCTTGCCGCTAAACTAAATTTTTGGGCCACCACGGGTCAGTTGGGAGGCAGTTTGAGCCACTGCATGCCACTAGGCACCTTATTGGTGACACGAGGCACCACAGTTTTAGCCTACTGGCTAGCTTACTCGACTATCATTCAGTAGTGTGTGGTGATCGAACCTATACAGTGTGCAGGGCTGGTGGAACTCATGAGTAGAACTCATTACTAACAAATGGATCAAATACTGTATACAGTACACACTTAGAATACTTTTTTGTCTGTCCATGCAGGGTGCAGTGATCACGCCAGCCATGGACCACACGATGTCCATGCAGCCTGCCAGCATGATGGGACCCCTCACCCAACAGATGAACCATCTGTCCTTGGGTACCACAGGAAGTGTGAGTACCCCTTTCCCCATTTTAAACAACTTTTAGTACTCCTTAGTCACTACTTGACCACATCATAAGTGATTTTCATATTGTGAGTTGTGAGTTTCATATTATGAACCACATTGCCTGATTTCACTACCAGTTATTAAGACTTCCTAAAAACACAAAATTAAAAATTAAAATTAAAATTAAAATTAAAATTAAAATTAAAATTAAAATTAAAATTAAAATTAAAATTAAAATTAAAATTAAAATTAAAATTAAAATTAAAATTAAAATTAAAATTAAAATTAAAATTAAAATAATTTTTTAGGATAAAAATACAAAATTAAAAAACAAACAAAATAAAACACCAAACATACATTTGTTCATTTCCTGTTTTCCTAATATAATTTAACAGTTACTGATTGTAAAAGTACCAGAGGGACCTCGTATTTCGGTACGTGACAAAAAATAAAATTTTAATTAAAAAAAACAACTTAAATTATATGAGGAAAGCAGGAAGTGAACAAATGTAACAGTTACTGATTGTAAAAGTACCAGATGGACCTCATATTTCGGTATGTGACAAAAATAACATTTAAATAAAAAAAAAAACTTAAATTATATGAGGAAAGCAGGAAGTGAACAAATAGTAACAGATGGTGATTGTAAAAGTACCAGATGGAGGGGTAGGATTTAATAAGCTTTGCTTCTTCCTACTCCTTTTGGACAAGTGGAACTGTGAACTGATTATGGGACGCATTCAATTGCAATCTGATGTATGTTCAAATGAAATAAAACCATTACCATTACCAATTAACATAGCATGTTTTTAGAATGTGGGAGGAAACCCGGAGTACAAATAAAAATAAATAAAAGTAGTAGTAAAAATAAAAATAAAATTTTAAAATAGTAGTAAAAATTAAAATTAAAATTAAAATTAAAATTAAAATTAAAATTAAAATTAAAATTAAAATTAAAATTAAAATTAAAATTAAAATTAAAATTAAAATTAAAATTAAAATTAAAATTAAAATTAAAATTGAGTAGTAAAATGTAAAAATGTAAAAAATTAAAAAATTTTAAATGTTTAATTTTTTTTTTATTATTTTTTAATTTTTTTTTTTAATTATTTAATTATTTAATTTTTTATTTTTTTAATTTTTTAATTTTTTAATTTTTTAATTTTTTAATTTTTTAATTTTTTAATTTTTTAATTTTTTAATTTTTTAATTTTTTAATTAATAACAAAAACAACAAAAAACAACGTATACTATTTTAGGAAAGCAGGAAGTGAACAAATGTAACAGCTACTGATTGTAAAAGTACCAGATGGAGGGGTAGGATTTAATAAGCTTTGCTTCTTCCTACTCCTTTTGGACATGTGGAACTGTGAACTGATTATGGGATGCATTCAATTGCAATCTGATGCATGTTCAAATGAAATCAAACCATTACCATTACTTTTACATCTTCTTAGTCACTACTTAACCACATCATAAGTGATATGTTTCATATTATGTACTACATTGCCTGGTTTCACCGCCAGTTATTAAGACTTCCTCACTCGTTTTCCACCTTCCTGCAAAATTTTACACAGCGACAAGATATTTAGTCACCGTCACCCTTTAATTCCGGTTTCCTTCCCCACACCTCAACTCTATCACACACTAAATCACACATGAAATATATCACTCCTTCAATTTTCTCACACACACACACATCACTTGGCTTTAAATCAGGACCATCCAATGTAGGATCAGGATGGCTTAAAGGTGTCACACAGGTCTGATGCCTGACTTCCTGCCCTAACACCCCCCCCCCCCCCCCCATAACCCTACCATACCCGGAGGGGGCACAACATGGCTTTGCTGTGCTAAGTTTGATGGCTGTGTGTGTGATTGAAAGGGTGCTGTACAGTTAGCCGTGTGTTTCCAGGTGAACTGTCAGCAACTGTGATGCCGTGTCAGTCCTGTCAGCAATGACCCGCCTCCCCCCCTCCCCCCTTCTAATCTTCCCCAGCTTTGGTAACAAGCCAGTTTGTCCGATGCATTCAAGGCAGTCTGTCTTCTCTGCTTTTTTTGCGAGCCGTGCAACCCAAATATTCCAATTCCATTCGGGACCAAATATTTTTTATACACAACACAAGTTAATGCATCATATACATAAATCAACAACTAAAGCTGTTTTTTTCCAAATGTCTGCAAGGTATGCTGGGTAGTTTAGCTGCAACAAGAATATTCATTCATTTTCTACCGCTTATCTTCACGAGGGTCGCGGGGTTGCTGGAGCCTATCCCAGCTGTCTTCGAGCGAGAGGCGGGGTACACCCTGGACTGGTGGCCAGCCAATCACAGGGCACATATAGTCAAACAACCATTCACACTCACATTCATACCCATGGACAATTTGGAGTCGCTAATTGACCTAGCATGTTTTGGGAATGTGGGAGGAAACCGGAGTACCCTGAGAAAACCCACGGGGAGAACATGAAGAGATGGCCGAGGGTGGAATTGAACCCTGGTCTCCTAGCTGTGAGGTTTGTGTGCTAACCACTAGACCGCCGTGCCACCCGCAACAAGAATATGAAATATTTGTACTTGTTTACCATATATTGCAATCTAGCAAAAATGCGACAAACAGGGCAAAAGTACCACAAGCTACCCAGCATGCCTTGCGGCGGGAATATATGAGGTTGTTGGCATGGATTTTGTGTGTAGATTTTTGTGTGTATGCCCACATGTTGCAGTAGGTAGGTTATTTTGGTATTATATTGCCACAATAGTTATGTTGCCAGGTGCAGTATTCAAGTCAAATGTTTAAAATATACACATTGAGTTGTGATATTTACAATTTAAACGCGTGGTATGAAAAGCTAGCTTAAAAGAAAACTCTCAACAGAGCGTCTCATTGTTTTTACCGCCCACTAAATCTCATATAGATGCAAATCAAGTGCACCGACAGAATCGAACGGGTGTCAAAACACAACCTTACATGAGTTGTGTTTAAAAGGACTTCAGCGTGTGTTTGTTATGAACGACTTAGCGACTATATAGCCTTAAACAACAATTTAATTGTCTTTGCTGGGTTTGTGTGTGTCTGCAACAACATGACTGCAGAATCCGAAAGGACCTCAGGCGTTGCCGGTTATGGATGACATAAACATGCCATGCACGTTCCTCACTGATTTACCGTGCATGCTGATTTACCAGCGCCAAGGTCTCAACACTTACCAATAGTCTATCATCTACCTGTCAGGCATTATGATTATGGACGCTGGGGACGATGGTATGGATGCCTGGCCGCTAAGTATCAGCTAAATGACAAATATAAAAACACAACTACAAAATATGGCTGTGCAAAGCTGGGGGAAATTATCATTTTGGGAAAAAAAAAGAAAAAACTTGCACCAAAAATTTATTCATTCATTTTCTACCGCTTATCATCACAAGAGTCGCAAAGGGTGCTGGAGCCTATCCCAGACGTCTTCGTTCGAGAGGTGGGGTACACCCTGGACTGGTGGCCAGCCAATCACAGGGCACATATAGACAAACAACCATTCACACTCACATTCATACCTATGGACAATTTGGAGTCGCCAATTATTTAAAAATCACCAAAAATGTAAAAATGTAAAAATGTAAAAATGTAAAAAATTAAAAATTTAAAAATTTATTCATTCATTCATTTTCTACCGCTTATCCTCACAAGGGTCGCAAAGGGTGCTGGAGCCTATCCCAGACGTCTTCGGGCGAGAGGCGGGGTACACCCTGGACTGGTGGCCAGCCAATCACAGGGCATGTAACAATTTAAAAATTTAAAAATTTAAAAATTTAAAAATTTAAAAATTTAAAAATTTAAAAATTTAAAAATTTAAAAATTTAAAAATTTAAAACAAACAAAAAACAACTTAAACTATATTAGGAAAGCAGGAAGTGATCAAATGTTATTTATACAATTTTGTTTTGTAAGACAGTCTTAGGGTGGTTAGCGCGCACAGACCTCACAGCTAGGAGATCAGGGTTCAATTCCACCCTCGGCCATCTCTGTGTGGAGTTTGCATGTTCTCCCCGTGCATGCGTGGGTTTTCTCCGGGTACTCCGGTTTCCTCCCACATTCCAAAAACATGCTAGGTTAATTGTCAAAATGTGAAATATCACTACGGTAATCCCTCGTGATTAATCGGTGCGACTGATTAATCCAATTAATCTATGATGGATTTCCCCAAAATAGAACTACTTATTTATAAAATGTATATTTTGTAGTTAGAGCACCAAAAAACCTTCTAAATATAGTTGTAAACATTATTAGAGCCCCACAGACATAAAATAACACCCCTATATTTTATATTTTAGACATAATAGGAGGAAATAAGAGATATAGAACATAATTAAGAGTTGTGCTTGAGTGTGTTGTTGTATATCTGTGTGTATGTGTATCTTCCGATGATGAGAGAGCTGAGTGGGGGGGCAGACAGGAAGTGACGTCAGTTCAGTTTAGTTTTATCTTATTGTGGGTTACAGCGGTAACAGTAGTGGAATTTGGGATTATTTTGCCTGATAATCGAAGACTGTTGCCCCGGCTATCAAGTCTGGTGCTTGTGTGTCTCACTGAATATTACTGACATGTAGTGATACGCTAATGTTAAAGTATATGTTTTATTGTTTTTGGGCACACAACAGCGACAGCGCTGTTTCTGCCGGGCACAGCAGCGACAGCGCTTGACATGACAGGAGGTGAACTTCCCTTCAAGGTGTCCATCTTGTTTTTGTTTTTTTTTTGTCATCCTTGGTTTATGTTGTCATGGTAACAGCGGTAATTGACAGCTTCACTGTCCCTGGAAGACTTGTCTGAATCATCTATTATCTGCTGGCATTTTTCTGTTTACTTCTTGTTGGAGTGAAGTATTTGGTTCTATAGTTACCTTAACATGCAGTGTATAAATACTAATACTAACTAATTTACTGTACAATACATGCTTTTGCAGCGATATTAAGTATGAATCTCCAACGTGGCACATTAGGGATGTTTTATATTGGCAGAGCTCTCCCTCAACAATGAAGAGAAAGGTATTAATAGAGCAGAAATGGGACCAAAATCATTAGTATATCACCATGGCAACACATCCCTCTATTGTCAGACATGACAACTGACTTGCATGATCAGCAAGTCTGCAATTAAATCACTTTTCCTAATGGTTATGCTGCAATGTTCACTCTTACTTTTGCTTAGGTATTTTTTTGCTTATTGCTTATTTTTTTGTATATTTCTCACAAATAAATATAAATATTAGTCCATGACAACGCAAGTAATTCATTTTTTTATGATTAAGGGATAAAAAATATCCAAAGCTACATGTTCCTGTGTGGAAAAAAGTTTCCCCCTTGACCTAATAACTGGTTGGGCTACACTTAGCAGCAACAACTGCAATCAAGCATTTATGATAACTTGCAATGAGTCTCTTACAGCACTGTGGAGGAATTTCGGTCCACTCATTTTTGCAGAATTGTTGTCATTCGGCCACATTGTGGGGGCCACCCTTAGCAGCAACAACTGCAATCAAGCATTTATGATAAATAGCAATGAGTCTCTTACAGCGCTGTGGAGGAATTTCGGCCCACTCATTTTTGCAAAATTGTTGTCATTCGGCCACATTGTGGGGGCACCCTTAGCAGCAACAACTGCAATCAAGCATTTGTGATTACTTGCAATGAGTCTCTTACAGCGCTGTGGAGGAATTTTTAGCCCACTCATTTTTGCAGAATTGTTGTCATTCGGCCACATGGGGGGGCACCCTTAGCAGCAACAACTGCAATCAAGCATTTATGATAAATTGCAATGAGTCTCTTACAGCGCTGTGGAGGAATTTCGGCCCACTCACTTTTGCAGAATTGTTGTCATTCGGCCACATTGGGGGGCCACCCTTAGCAGCAACAACTGCAATCAAGCATTTATGATAACTTGCAATGAGTCTCTCACAGCGCTGTGGAGGAATTCCGGCCCATTTTTTGGTAAACAGCACAATTCATGGTTTCATTTATCACAGCAAGTCTTCCAGGACCTGAAGCAGCAAAACAGCCCCAGGCCATCACACTACCACCACCATATTTTACTGTTGGTATGAAGTTTTGGGATTTTTTGGGGGGGTAGACAGCAGAATTTATGGTTCCATTTATCACAGTAAGTCTTCAAGGTCCTGAAGCAACAAAACAGCTGCAGGTCATCACACTACCACCACCATATTTTACTGTTGCTATGATGTTTTGGGATTTTTGGGGGGTAGACAGCAGAACTCATGGTTCCATTTATCACAGCAAGTCTTCCAGGACCTGAAGCAGCAAAACAGCCCCAGGCCATCACACTACCACCACCATATTTTACTGTTGGTATGAAGTTTGGGGATTTTTTGGGGGGGTAGACAGCAGAATTTATGTTTCCATTTATCACAGTAAGTCTTCAAGTTCCTGAAACGGCAAAATAGCCCCAGACCATCACACTACCACCACCACATTTTATTGTTGGTATGATGTTATGGGATTTCTTTGGTACACAGCAGAATTCATAGATCAATTTATCACAGCAAGTCTTCCAGATCCTGAAAAAGCAAAACAGCCCCAGACCATCACACTACCACCACAATATTTTATTGTTGGTATGATGTTGTGGGATTTCTTTGGTACACAGCAGAATTCATAGATCAATTTATCACAGCAAGTCTTCCAGGTCCTGAAGCAGCAAAACAACCCCAGACCATCACACTACCACCACCATATTTTACTGTTGGTATGATGTTCTGGGATTTTTTGGTAGACAGCAGAATTCAAGGTTCCATCTATCACAGCAAGTCTTCCAGGTCCTGAAGCAGCAAAACAACCCGAGACCATCACACTACCACCACCATATTTTACTGTTGGTATGATGTTTTGGGATTTTTGGGGGGGTACACAGCAGCATTTATGGTTCCATTTATCACAGTAAGTCTTCCAGGTCCATCTACGTATGTACTGTTGGTTTGGATTTGGAAGTGTGACAAACATGCAAAAAATAAAAATAAAAAAAATCAGGAAGTGACACCTCTGTAAATGGACAGGCTCCGTCAGATCTCACTAATGATCTCCTTATTAGTTTGATTCCACGCAGTCGTCACAGCTGAGTCGGCTAAATAAGTAAATAAGACAGAAAAAGCCAAAACAATGACAGATGCATAGTTGGTATGCATGCTTTCAATTCACCGTCGAGAAGGTCACTTGAAAAATCTCTTAGCCCCTTTTTAGCTGATAGCAGGATGAGAGAGAGGAAGGTGAGGTGAGACGAAGGCTGACACGGAGAAAAGTGGGAATGTGTCACAAAGTCTGGATGTTTCACCTCGGCGCCCCCTCCCCATTCGGAAGCGTCGAAGTTGCGATAACCTTAAAGTCTCGTCTCTCCGAGTCAAGTCGAGTCGAGTCGCACATCAGAATGCAAAGCAGCACTCCCATCAGGATGTGTCCTGCTCGCCATGTGGTAGGTAGGTTTGACTTCATCACACTCCTCCTATGGCCTTTAGCTGCTCTCATTAGCGGCGAGCGTTGGAGCCGTCGCCCGATCCATTAACAACACCACTGCCGGTAATGACACTTCACCAGCCCAGCAGCCAAGAAAACGCTATTAACCACATCCCACACTGGACTGAGAACACACATTTTAGCACTGTTAGGTAAAGATCGAGAGGTGAGGGAATAAATAAAGGAAAGGAAGAAAGGACTTGCAGGAAGATGAGGTGAGGTGGCGACGAGACAGCCAGGTGGATTTTATCCGGGGGATCACACATCCGTTTGCTTTGTGCTGCGACATTATCTTTCAAGCCTCTTTGTCTTTGTCTTTGTCGACTATACACAAAGTGTGGGGACCCGAGCTCATTACCCCCACTGGAAATAGCAAACAATGTGAAGTGAATCCCCCCCAGCCCCCCCTGTGCTGCTTCCAGCGTGTTTGGAGAAGATTTTAAGGATTGAATGTTAATATATCCAAACAAACAGAACCGGTTGCATTTGTTGGGGTTGTTTTTTTTCTGTGAATATAACAACCTAGTTGCCCATAAAATGATCTTCCACAGTTCCAGAAGCTCTACAGAAGTACACTGGAACCCAGACTGGTGGCTATAGTCATCATAAGCGGTTTTAATTTTAATTTTAATTTTAATTTTAATTTTAATTTTAATTTTAATTTTAATTTTAATTTTAAATTTAATTTTAATTTTAATTTTAATTTTAATTTTAATTTTAATTTTAATTTTAATTTTAATTTTAATTTTAATTTTAATTTTAATTTTAATTTTTTGTACTGCTTAACTGACTCTGTACTCTTGCTGCTGTGCAATACAAATTTCCCCACTGAGGAACGAATAAAGGCATATTTTAATTTTAATTTTAATTTTAATTTTAATTTTAATTTTAATTTTAATTTTAATTTTAATTTTAATTTTAATTTTAATTTTAATTTTAATTTTAATTTTAATTTTAATTTTAATTTTAATTTTAATTTTAATTTTAATTTTAATTTTTTGTACTGCTTAACTGACTCTGTACTCTTGCTGCTGTGCAATACAAATTTCCCCACTGAGGGACGAATAAAGGCATATTTTAATTTTAATTTTAATTTTAATTTTAATTTTAATTTTAATTTTAATTTTAATTTTAATTTTAATTTTAATTTTAATTTTAATTTTAATTTTAATTTTAATTTTAATTTTAATTTTAATTTTAATTTTAATTTTAATTTTAATTTTAATTTTTAAATTTTTAATTTTAAATTTAAATTTAGTAGCAAGCCTAGAAACTAGAAAAGTCATACATTGCTGTCGTCATCTTCCTTCTGCATCAGTGTCGGGAGTGAACGGCTTCATAATTCCTTTGTCACACACATTGTCAGCCTTTTTAATTTCAATAAAAAAATTCAATAATTATTATTTTTTTCAATTAACATTTTATTAAAAAAAATTGTATGTATCTCGTCATGCATTTTCTATTGTGAGGTTGTGTGCATGAAGCACAAAATGGCCTGACTATGAATGAAACACATCACTGTATAAAAAGTAGTGGCTTATAAATTGGCGTCACACACGTTGTCAGCCTCTCTGTTATTGTCGCTCGCTGTGTTGTGTTCGCCTTGAGACAAATTAGGTCTTCAAAAATGAATGCAAAAAAGAAAACATTTTTCAATTTTTTTTTCCAAGTAAAAATGTTTTTTTCAATTACATTTTTTTTAAATAAAAAAAAATTTAATGTATCTCTTCATGCATTTTCTATTTGTGAGGTTGTGTGCATGAAGCGCAAAATGGCCTGACCATGAATTAAACACATCACTGTATAAAAAGTAGTGGCTTATAAATTGGCGTCACACACGTTGTCAGCCTCTCTGTTATTGTCACTCGCTGTGAGACAAATTAGGTCTTCAAAAATACATGCAAAAAAATTAAAAAAAAAAATTTTTCTAGAAATTTCTATTAAAAATTTTTTTTTCATTTAAATTTTTTTTTTCCAATTCCCGTCATCTTCCTTCTGCATCAGTGTCGGGAGTGAACGGCTTCATAATTCCTTTGTCACACACATTGTCAGCCTTTTTAATTTCAATAAAAAAATTCAATAATTATTATTTTTTTCAATTAACATTTTATTAAAAAAAAATGTATGTATCTCTTCATGCATTTTCTATTATGAGGTTGTGTGCATGAAGCGCAAAATGGCCTGGCCATGAATTAAACACATCACTGTATAAAAAGTAGTGCCTTATAAATTGGTGTAAATTGGAATCAAAAAGAGACTAAAGCCCCCAAAACCTGTGTCACATGTGTATAAACGACCATGGTTGCGTCCTAACAGGCAGTTTAAACTAAAGACTAAAAACTAAAGACTAAAGCAATACACGCTACAGGCAAGGGGCATTCTCTTTCTTCTTTTATTCCTTCTTTTCCATTTTTTTTTCTCAGTCGTAGGCTTGCACAGTTCCCTGCTTGTGAAGTCTTGATGGAACAGTGGGACACTTTTTTCCTCCTCCTCCTCCTACTACTCCTCCTCCTTCTTCCTAGTTTACCTCACATGCTCCTCTGCTCGGCTATCCTGAAGCGGCACTGATATTCTTTTGGCGCCCTCCGAAGGACACTGTTGAAAATTGAAATCAATTTTCTCGATATATTTCTAAATAACAGAATATATAAGGTGTGTTTTTGTATCTTTTTTTTGTGTGTGTTTCAGTACATGACTGCCGCCGCTGCAGCAGCGCCTATGCAAGGGACCTACATTCCCCAGTACACTCCTGTGCCTCCAACAGCCGTCCCCGTCGAAGTAAGACCTTCCCGGGCACCTTTGTGTGCGCTCGTAATCAATAATTGGCTGACTCTTTTTTTTTTTTCCCGAAAGACGACTTCATTACTCTTGACAGTTCAATCACTTCCAATCACGTGATGTTTGTTCTAACGTCCAAAGGTGTTGTTCACAACATGATTCAACCGATGCCGGTTAATAACAATTTTAAAGTAATAGCCTAGACCAGGGGTGGGCAAACTACGGCCCGGGGGCCACATCCGGCCCGCCAAGTGTTTGAATACGGCCCGTCCGTTATTTCCAAAGTATTTCATTTAAACTCAACATACGAACTGGCATCATGGCTTGAGCCAACCTTTTGATGGTTTTATCAATTTTGTTATTTGATGTGGTCTGTTGTTTACAAAGTGCTCCTGAAAAAAGGGACACAAGCATAATGGTGATAATAATAATAATAATAATAATAATAATATAATAATAATAATAATAATAATAATAATAATAATAATAATAATAATAATAATAAATTATAAAATATTTAAATATAAAATATTTAAATATAAAATATTTAAATAAAAATATTTAAATAAAAATATTTAAATATAAAATATTTAAATATAAATATAAAATAATAAATAATAATAGCAGATTGAATGACACTTTTACAGATACAATAATACCAGGTGGACTGTTACGTGTAAAATATATAGTCCCCCCCCTTTCCAAGTACTGTATATGCCCAAAGTAGACCTGTGAATATTCTTATTTATCCAGGTCATTGTACTCACCTAATTTGACCTAATTTGTCTATTGAAATAGGTTTTTGTATTTTATAATATTAAATTTTCTGACCTATAAATGTCATTAGAATGTTGTATACTGGTTTTAAACCATGCCAAAGTTTCAGATAATGAGGTTAAGACATTTGGAATCGAACCCCTGAAAGAAGTTTGGGGTGGCTCAAAACGCTCGGTTTTGAAAAGGCGTGGTAAAAGCGTTCCTTTGTTTGTTTTCGGAAAAAATGATTTGGTTAGAGTATGTTTTGGTTAGAGTCGGACAGAGTTTCGCACTGTATCGAAGTGAAATTTTTGCTGTGTTTAAATATATATAATATATACAATCATATTTTTACCATCGAGTGGTTAGCGCGCAGACCTCACAGCTAGGAGGACCAGGGTTCAATTCCAGCCTCGGCCATCTCTGTGTGGAGTTTGCATGTTCTCCCCGTGCATGCATGGGGTTTTTTTCCGGGTACTCCGGTTTCCTCCCACATTCCAAAAACATGCTAGGTTAATTAGCGACTCCAAATTGTCCATAGGTATGAATGTGAGTGTGAATGGTTGTTTGTCTATATGTGCCCTGTGATTGGCTGGCCGCCAGTCCAGGGTGTACCCCGCCGCTCGCCCGAAGACAGCTGGGATAGGCTCCAGCACCCCCCCTCAACCCTTGTGAGGATAAGCAGTAGAAAATGAATGAATGACATTGTTTGTTTTCGGAAAAAATGATTTGGTTAGAGTATGTTTTGGTTAGAGTCGGACAGAGTTTCGCACTGTATCGAAGTGAAATTTTTGCTGTGTTTAAATATATATAATATATACAATCATATTTTTACCATCGAGTGGTTAGCGCGCAGACCTCACAGCTAGGAGACCAGGGTTCAATTCCACTCTCTGCCATCTCTGTGTGGAGTTTGCATGTTCTCCCCGTGCATGCGTGGGTTTTCTCCAGGTACTCCGGTTTCCTCCCACATTCCAAAAACATGCTAGGTTAATTAGCGACTCCAAATTGTCCATAGGTATGAATGTGAGTGTGAATGGTTGTTTGTCTATATGTGCCCTGTGATTGGCTGGCCACCAGTCCAGGGTGTACCCCGCCTCTCGCCCGAAGACAGCTCGTGAGGATAAGTGGTAGAAATGAATGAATGAATGACATTGTTTGTTTTTTGGAAAAACTGATTTGGTTAGAGTATGTTTTGGTTAGAGTCCGACAGAGTTTCCACTGTATAGAAGTGAAATTTTTACTGTGTTTAAATATATACAATCATATTTTACTATATGCAAGCAAATTTTCCATAGGTGTGGCCTGTGATTGGACTAGTCCAGTCCAGTCCTGCTCACCTAATGAGGACAGGCGGTATAGAAACCACATTGACGGATATACTGAAAATACCAAAAACCCATGCATAGTTTGTTCTTATTTATGACAAATCATGAAGCAGGAAGAAGCGGGATGGCTGTCTGGCAACTGACAGTGTGGTCCTATTTAGATGGACTATCAGTCGTGTATCGGGTGACAGGAGATCAAGTGAGATACAGTGCAGCTTCCCCACCACACACACACACACACACACACACACACACTTGGAGGGGTAGTGGAACCCGCACACATCTATCAGCCGCAGCGGTCTGTTTAGCCCAGCAGCTTCAGACAATGACTGTTTCCCCCTCTTCCCGACAGACGCATTAGTTTCCCCTCTTTTTTTTTCTGAAAGGCGTACAGGTAGCGGGATGGCGGGAGAAAGATGTAGTTGTAGAGTCGCCCGGGGCCCCCCCCCCTGTTAACGTTTTCATCTTCTTCACCAGTGTCCGTTCAGTAGCCGGTTGTGTGTATCAATGCATCATGCGGTGTCTGGAGGGTAGATGTATATAGACAGGTCATTGTATCCTTCAGTGCTTGTTAAAGGTGATTGACTCCATTGGGATAGCAGGTATAGTCAAGTTAGAAAAAATACCAATAGGCTCAATTAGGATCAATTCGAGTGAGTACATTTATCTTTTTCTATCTCGATCAACAAATAATTAGAATTCAACGTCGGGAAGCACAAATCCAAGGAAGTACATCTGGAATTGGTGCAGATTCTGTTAAAGCTAGCAGGTTTTCTACGCGGGTTATTGTGTGTCACTGCTCTATAGGAGTAAGTAGTGGCTCAAAACGCACCTAATTTGACCTAATTTGTCTATTGAAATAGGTTTTTGTATTTTATAATATTACATTTTCTGACCTATAAATGTCATTAGAATGTTGTATACTGGTGTTAAACCATGCCAAAGTTTCAGATAATGAGGTTAAGACATTTGGAATCGACCCCTGAAAGAAGTTTGGGGTGGCTCAAAACGCTAGGTTTGAAAAGGCGTGGTAAAAAGCGTTCCTTTGTGATGTCACAGAAGGCACTTTAAGAATGCCCGGAATAAATTAAAATAGATTGTTTTGGCAGGAAGCACAAATCCAAGGAAGTACATCTGGAATTGGTGCAGATTCTGTTAAAGCTAGAAGGTTTTCCATGCTGGTTATTTTGTGTCGCTGCTCTATAGGAGTTTGTGTATTTGGAAGTGAACCCTGAAAGAAGTTTGGGATGGCTGAAAACGTTCTGTTTGAAAAGGCGTGGTAAAAGCGTTCCTTTGTGATGTCACAGAAGGCACTTTAAGAATCACTTTGTGTGTTGTGTGTGGTCAATCACAGAGGATTAGGCATGCCCAGAATAAATTTAAACAGATTGTTTTGGCAGGCAGGAATCACAAATCCAAGGAAGTACATCTGGAATAGGTGCAGATTCTGTTAAAGCGAGAAGGTTTTCTACGCGGGTTATTGTGTGTCGCTGCTCTATAGGAGTTTGCGCATTTGGAAGTGAACCCTGAAAGAAGTTTGGGATGGCTGAAAACGTTCTGTTTGAAAAGGCGTGGTAAAAGCGTTCCTTTGTGATGTCACAGAAGGCACTTTAAGAATCACTTTGTGTGTTGTGTGTGGTCAATCACAGAGGAGTAGGCATGCCCAGAATAAATTAAAACGGATTGTTTTGGCAGGCAGGAAGCACAAATCCAAGGAAACACATCTGGAATTGGTGCAGATTCTGTTAAAGCTAGAAGGTTTTCCATGCAGGTTATTTTGTGTCGCTGCTCTATAGGAGTTTGTGTATTTGGAAGTGAACCCTGAAAGAAGTATGGGATGGCTCAAAACACTCTGTTTGAAAAGGCGTGGTAAAAGCGTTCCTTTGTGATGTCACAGAAGGCACTTTAAGAATCACTTTGTGTGTTGTGTGTGGTCAATCACAGAGGAGTAGGCATGCCCAGAATAAATTAAAACGGATTGTTTTGGCAGGCAGGAAGCACAAATCCAAGGAAGTACATCTGGAATAGGTGCAGATTCTGTTGAAGCTAAAAGGTTTTCTATGTGGGTTATTGTGTTTCGCTGCTCTCTAGGAGTTTGCGCATTTGGAAGTGAACCCTGAAAGAAGTAAGAAGTGGCTCAAAACGCTCGGTTTGAAAAGGAGTGGTAAAAGCGTTCCTTTGTGATGTCACAGAAAGCGGACTTCCTTATATGGTTCATAGTTAGGAAGCACTTTGGGCATATGACCAATCACAGCGGAGTGGGCATGCCCAGATGCTCCTATAATGAATGGTGTTTTGAAGGTCCTGAACAGAAAATATTATTATATTTGTACATTTTATTATTATTATTATTATTATTATTATTATTATTATTGTTGTTGTTGTTGTTGTTATTGTTATTGTTATTGTTATTGTTATTGTTATTGTTATTATTATATATGAATTATATTAGAATATATTATATTTTTAAATATCAATATTCTATATTTATAAGAACCTCGGTGTATGACTCCGAGCTAACACATTTTTTTTACGTGTATGTTCATATAGGGAGTCGTGACTGATGCCTCCCCGCAGACGGTGAATCCTTCATCACAGGAAGTGGGTGGCCAGCAGCAACAGATTCAGGTGGACAGCGCTGCCGAACACGTTCCCGCTTACTCATACCAGTCCAAGTAAGTACATCACAACAGAAGTAAGTCACTAAGTAAACCAAACAATGAATTGAACCAACATATCAGTACATGTGTATTTGTATTCAGGAATACAGTAACTCAGAGACTGTTACACCCTATAAATAACTGAATTTTACCCATGATTACATAATAGTAATCTTAGTAATCGAAGTAAAGCGAATATACATTATATATTTTGATTACATGACAGTAAATAACACCCCAATAGTCAACTTTTACAAATGGGTAAAAATGGACATGTAGCCAAAAACTTACAATGTTTATTAGTAAAAAAAAAAAAAAATACATATACATATTTTACCGAATTTCACAATTTCAAGCCTGGCTAAATGAGCTAACAAGTTAGCCTCTTCAATTTACTTATTCAAAACCTAAGAGAGTGATTCAAACAGAGTGGGTAAGATGGACAAGTAGCCAAAAACTTACTATGTTTATTAGTTAAAAAAAAAATACATATACATTTTTTTTAGCAAATTTCAATATTTCAAACCTGGCTAAATGAGCTAACAAGTTAGCCTCTTCAATTTACTTATTCAAAACCTGAGAATGTGTTTCAAACGGAGTAAGTAAGACAGACAAGTAGCCAAAAACTTACAAATTTTATTAGTAAAAAAAAAAAATGCATATACATATTTTAGCAAATTTCAATATTTCAAACCTAGCTAAATGAGCTAACAAGTTAGCCTCTTCAATTTACTTATTCAAAACCTGAGAATATGTTTCAAACGGAGTAAGTAAGACAGACAAGTAGCCAAAAACTTACTATGTTTATTAGTAAAAAAAAAAATACATATACATATTTTGGCAAATTTCACAATTTCAAGCCTGGCTAAATAAGCTAACAAGTTAGCCTCTTCAATTTACTTATTCAAAACCTAAGAGAGTCTTTCAAATGGAGTTGGGAAGACGGACAAGTAGCCAAAAACCTACAATGTTTATTAGTAAAAAAAAAAAATACATATACATTTTTTAGCTAATTTCAATATTTCAAGCCTGGCTAAATGAGCTAACAAGTTAGCCTCTTCAATTTACTTATTCAAAACCTAAGAGAGTGATTCAAACAGAGTGGGTAACACAGACAAGTAGCCAAAAACTTACTATGTTTATTAGTAAAAAAAAAAAAAAACATATACATTTTTTAGCAAATTTCAATATTTCAAGCCTGGCTAAATGAGCTAACAAGTTAGCCTCTTCAATTTACTTATTCAAAACCTGAGAATATGTTTCAAACGGAGTGGGTAAGACGGACAAGTAGCCAAAGACTTGCAATGTTTATTAGTAAAAAAAAATACATTTACATATTTCACCAAATTTCACAATTTCAAGCCTAGCTAAATGAGCTAACAAGTTAGCCTCTTCAATTTACTGATTCAAAACTTAAGAGAGTCTTTCAAATGGAGTTGGGAAGACGGACAAGTAGCCAAAAACCTACAATGTTTATTAGTAAAAAAAAAAAATACATATACATTTTTTAGCTAATTTCAATATTTCAAGCCTGGCTAAATGAGCTAACAAGTTAGCCTCTTCAATTTACTTATTCAAAACCTAAGAGAGTGATTCAAACAGAGTGGGTAACACAGACAAGTAGCCAAAAACTTACTATGTTTATTAGTAAAAAAAAAAAATACATATACATTTTTTAGCAAATTTCAATATTTCAAGCCTGGCTAAATGAGCTAACAAGTTAGCCTCTTCAATTTACTTATTCAAAACCTGAGAATATGTTTCAAACGGAGTGGGTAAGACGGACAAGTAGCCAAAGACTTGCAATGTTTATTAGTAAAAAAAAATACATTTACATATTTCACCAAATTTCACAATTTCAAGCCTAGCTAAATGAGCTAACAAGTTAGCCTCTTCAATTTACTGATTCAAAACTTAAGAGAGTCTTTCAAATGGAGTTGGGAAGACGGACAAGTAGCCAAAAACCTACAATGTTTATTAGTAAAAAAAAAAAAATACATATACATTTTTTAGCTAATTTCAATATTTCAAGCCTGGCTAAATGAGCTAACAAGTTAGCCTCTTCAATTTACTTATTCAAAACCTAAGAGAGTGATTCAAACAGAGTGGGTAACACAGACAAGTAGCCAAAAACTTACTATGTTTATTAGTAAAAAAAAAAAAATACATATACATTTTTTAGCAAATTTCAATATTTCAAGCCTGGCTAAATGAGCTAACAAGTTAGCCTCTTCAATTTACTTATTCAAAACCTGAGAATATGTTTCAAACGGAGTGGGTAAGACGGACAAGTAGCCAAAGACTTGCAATGTTTATTAGTAAAAAAAAAATACATATACATATTTCACCAAATTTCACAATTTCAAGCCTGGCTAAATGAGCTAACAAGTTAGCCTCTTCAATTTACTGATTCAAAACTTAAGAGAGTCTTTCAAATGGAATGGGTAAGACGAACAATTAGCCAAAAACTTACAATGTTTATTATTAAAAAAAAAATACATATACATATTTCGGCAAATTTCACAATTTCAAGCCTAGCTAAACAAGCTAACAAGTTAGCCTCTTCAATTTACTTATTCAAAACCTAAGAGAGTCTTTCAAATGGAGTGGGAAAGACGGACAAGTAGCCAAAAACCTACAATGTTTATTAGTAAAAAAAATATACTTGTACATTTTTTAGCAAATTTAAATATTTCAAGCCTGGCTAAATGAGCTAACAAGTTAGCCTCTTCAATTTACTTATTCAAAACCAAAAAAAAGAGTCTTTCAAACGGAGTGGGTAAGACGGACAAGTAGCCAAAAACTTTATTAGTAAAAAAGAAACAGGACAAAAACCTATTTCGGCAAATTTCACAATTTCAAGCCTTGCTAAATGAGCTAACAAATTAGCCTCTTCAATTTATTTATTCAAAACCCGAGAATGTGTTTCAAATGGAGTGGATAAGATGGACAAGTAGCCAAAAACTTACAATGTTTATTAGTTAAAAAAAATACTTTACTAACTTTAAGTTAGTAATATGGCTGTAAAGGTGACTATAGGGGTGTTATGTCATGTCTGGAGGGCTTGAAAAGAACATTTTCTGTGCCTCCCTCACAGTCGGGTCTGGATTCGATTAACTGACCTGTTTTCACTCATTTTAATTCGACTTTATTGCCACCTTTTGAGCTTTATTTCTATGCAATATTTTCAATGCTACTCTCTCTCTCTCTTTTTCCATCCCTGTGTTCTTCTCTTCCATCAGATAACAACGGCCTCAAAGAATGTTCCTGTGACAGCGTTGCCTTGAGACATAAGGTGGCTGCACTGTGAATGTGAGGGGGGGGGGGGGGGGGGGGGGGTTGGGAGTTGTGGGGGGGGGGGGAGAAAGATTGCTTCCAGATTGCCCAGGCACCAAAAAAGAGACACTTTTTTTCATTTTCTACCTGGTCAACTATAGAAAAAAAAAACAATAAGGAAGCAATGAATGCTGAGATAGGGGCGGGGGGTGTTGGGTGAGGGGGGGCGAATCGCAGGGCACAGTGCAAAAGGAGTGAAATTGTTTTAGTGTGAAAACCTGCCTGAAGGGCTGGGATGAAGCTAGAAAATTTTCTCAAAGAAAATTAAAAAAATAAACAAAAAAAAACACAGGTAAAAAAAAAAAAAAAAAAAAAAGACAAAAAATGAATGTGAAGCTAAGTTTATTTTGTAATTAGAAAAAAAAGGGGCGGGGTCACGTTTCAGATACACACCGAAGATTGTCTTCCTCAGATATTAAGCTACTGTTTCTTTTCAGTATTTTTTATGTTCTGGTCTTAAATTTTTAGTTTTCTAGATATATTTTTTTTTCCTGTCTTGAATCTTCATGGCCTTAATTTCAAGGGCGCCAGAGACTTTTTACAAGTTTAAATCTGACGTCTGGTTGGAAAAAAAACAACAACAAAAATAGTCTTTTGGACCCCCCAGGGGGGGTCTAAGGAATAAGAATCTATCACATAAGCTGTACAGATTTACTAGAAAAAAAAAGTGTTTTTTCTTTTCTTCATTCGAAGAAAGGTTTGATTATTATGTCAGAGGTAACTAGATGTTAAGAAGCTTAAAAAAAAAGTGTGGGGGGTTGGGGGGGTATTGAGATTTTTCATAACGAGGAAAACATAAGCAAACATGCTGCATTGTGGATGCAGTCTGTTTTGTAAAACGCTGAACTAGCTTTTTTTATGGTCATTATTATTATGTTGCCGTGTATGACATTACTGCTTTTTATCTGCCACATTTTTTATGATTTTTTTTTTTAGCCCGCTTTGCTTGTCACACTGCAAAAAAAAAAAAAAAAATTGAAAAAATTATCAAAAAAAAAAAAAAGACGAAAAAAAAAAACTGGCAGTGAAACAAAAACATTCAATCAGTGCAAAAGCAATAGAGGAAATTGTTGACAATTTCTGTAGTTTTTCCTAGTCGTGGATCAAATGCAGCCCATGGATGGCCATTTTTATACCAAAGATATGAAAATACACTCTGAACCAGAGGTCGTTTTTTTTTTTTTTTTTTTTTTTTTTTTCCTCTCCGTCTCATTTTTTTTGTTGGTTGTTGATGTTGATGATGTTGTTGATGTTGATATTGCTGTTGTTCTCGTTGTCGTTGTTGCTCTTGTTGTTGTTTTATTTGATCTTGACGGCCGGACCAGTCCTTTACGGATCTTTTATAACAACCCATGCATCTACACACACACACACGCACACACATATATATATATATATACATAAATCTGTCTTTGAACAAGCAGTGTGGCATCACTTCATCCATCAAGAGGGCCACAAAAAAAAAAAAATTTGATTCGGGAGGGTCACTCGACCACGTAACAACTCAAAAAAATGAGTCTTGAAGAGGAAAAAAAAAAAAACACAAATAAGTCGCATCTACCGGTATTTGTGTTGTCATGGCACCGCTTCTAACAACAATAAATTCATACACGAGAAAAAGACGAAACTAAAGAATCTGATTTCTAATTTGTCAGATTGTTCTCGAAGAAGACACTACCTGATGTGCAGTCGTATTTTACCAAAATGTGACTTTTGTATTTTTGAACCCCATTTATCAATCCACACAGTCATATGACGTCATTGTTGCACATTACTTACAGACACATAGTAAAAAAAAGATCAATTTGTGTGCCAATACGCGTCACAACAAGGTCAAGTCAATGAATTACCGCGACTAGGCATAGGCCGGTATGAGATTCAGACATTATTATAACCAAAAAATATTCCAGTTCCACAGGATTATGATAGCTCTAAAATGCTATTTTGAAATATCTTTATTGAAAAAAAATTCAAATCAAAAGGGTAATTTTTAAACCACATAATAGAACACACTGAACGTGGAATATATTTAAAATAATAATTCATCTCTCGAAAAAATATATAGTTTTATTAAATAATAATTTATCAGAAAAAAATAGTCACGGTAAAAACAATTTTTTAAATAATAATTCATCACAAAAATATATCTATATATTTTTGTGATTTTTAGTAATTTTTTTCAATAATAATTTATCACTAAAAAATATTTTTTGTGATAAATTATTATTTAAAAAATATTTTTTCTACCGCGAAAGTTTGTAAAAAAATATATAATTTTTTTTAAATGATAATTTATCGCTAAAAAATATATTTTTAGTGATTTTTAGTATTTTTTTAAATAATAATCTATCACTAAAAAAATATTTTTAGTGATAAATTATTATTTAAAAAATATTTTTTTACTGCAACTATTTTTTGGTGATAAATTATTATTTTTTAAAAATTGGGGGTTTTTTTGTGATAAATTATTATTTTAAATATAATCCACATTCATTGTGTTCTATTATGTGGTTTAAAAATTACCCTTTTGATTTGAAATTTTTTCAATAAAGATATTTCAAAATAACATTTTCATTTTAGAGCTATTATAATCCTGTGGAACTGGAATATTTTTTGGTTATAATGTCTGAATCTCATACCAGCCTATGCCTAGTCGCGGTAATTCATTGACTTGAAAAAAAAAAATATATATATATATATATATATATATATTTTTTTTTTTTAGTGCCTCAAAAAAGTCACAACACAAATATTTTTCAGCCCAATTCTGATTATGAGGAATAAAACAAAAAGTATTTGTACTTTTTCTCATACTGCAGGACCGGTATGATGAACAACTTTAGTCAGGAATACCTCGAAACTGATAAACGGCCCATGCTTAATTGCGATCATTAGGCGCCCAAACATCACCCCACTTTGACGTAAAGGCATTGAATATTCCACTGCACCACTGAACATCAGACGGTGTCACAAGGCAGCAAATTCAAAATTTTGAATTTGGACGGTAAAAAAGGACGGTAAGGCCTTAAATATTGCCGATGTCGCCGAGTCTCCGAATCCCAATCCGATACTTCTGTTAAACATATCTAGGATGTCCGTTATTTAAAAAAAAAAAAAAATTATTCAACTTATTTGTTAGAAATCCCATAATTTAACATGTTTTGTGTCATTTGTGCGGCACTGATCATGTTTGGTTTTGGCTAATTTGTCCTACTGACCCACTGTCCGTATTTCTAGATAATGGTCTCAAACGGAAAGAATGTAACCTTTGTATACACCTCATTCCGAAAGAAAAGTGCCAATCCAAATGAATATATAATCGGATTCCCAGGGGGTGGAATATTCCTTTAGTTTGTTTTTGATTCAAACTAAATTTCAAGACTGGACGAAGGAAAAACTGGCAATACGGAGTTATTCCGACAAGTGAAAGAAAAACTGGAGGAAGTCGGTATCACGTGATGTTGGTGAATTTAACAATGTCTCACAATGTCATTGTATTGGAAATAACACTAAATTCATCACACGGCAACTTAACTATACCTCAGAAATATCCGAGTTTAAAATGAACACTTTACTTGCACATGCCCCATTGACTATTCTGGTTGATTATAGCGCCGCATGTAGACACGCTATTGGAATATTCCTTTCCATGTATACCATTACTTCCGGAAAGGTCATTCGGAAAGATTCCATTCGGAAGGGAGAAAAACTCCTCATGTAAACGTGGCTAATGAGGAGGTTTCTCAAGATGAGTATTTTGGTTTGCTCTGTCCCGGCTACTCCACAGTCAAAAAAAGAAGCTCTTTCTTGTCTATGCTTGACTAGCATTGCTAATATGAAAAAGCCCAAGTCGAGATCCTTTGCTCTCATTTTCCCTCGCTGTCATCCCCTCCCTTGTGGCCATTTCTCTCATGCCCTCCATGAGGTTTCTTCTCTTTATCGGGTGGTGCAAAAGCGTAACCACAAACCAATTTAAGTCATTCGGGCAATGAGGCTTAGCGGGCCCAATTTGTCTCCCTCTGGGACAATGGGATCTACTCCAGCGTCCCTCAAAATAACCATTTCTTCTGGGGGGCGGGGGGGGGGGGCAGGTTTGCGCTATGCAACAGAGGCAATTGAGACTAAGTTGCTTAGTGAAAGTCCAGTGTCCCTGCACTGCATTTTGGGAAATGAATCTGTTTTAATTGGAGGAGGCTGATGTAAATGCAGCACTCCAATCAATGCATTCCTCAGACACAATGCCTTGTGGGGAAACTTTTTTTCATGTGCTCCCTCTGTCCACTAGAGGGACCTGAAAACCCAGAGGGAGGCTGATGTCATTGCAGCACCCCAATGAATGCATTCCTCAGACGCAATGCCTTGTGGGAAAACTTTTTTTTCATGTGCTGCCTCTGTATCACCAGAGGGACCTCAAAGCCCAGAGGGAGGCTGATGTCATTGCAGCGCCCCAATCAATGCAATCAATCAAATTTTTTCATGTGACTCATATTGGGACATGTTTGTATAGTTGTCAGGTACTCCTTTCGAGTGCTCAGTTGCTGTGTGATGAATTTAGTGTTGTGAGTAAAGTGTTCCATGGAAAATGACACCTTGAGTCAGATTATACTGTTAACCTAAGAAAGAGCGATCGTTTCCTCGTACAGTATTTAAACAATCGGTAATTCTGCACTAAATTTTAGCCATAAATTAGCCATAACCTGCCTACCGTGCCTCCATTAGGGGGTTGTTTTACACTGCAATCCTCTGTTTATCCAGTTTATAGATATGGCGTAGCTATAAAGTTCATGAATTATCTTAATAGGACCTCATAATACAGAATGTGCACATTGGCGAGTATTGTGTAACGATTCTCAGAAAATGGGGCTGCGATTCAATAGAAATGGAATTACAAGAGAGGCAGGAAATAAGCACACAAATAGGAAGACATGCATCATTCTCGCTAATGGAGAATCAATGCAGAAAGACAAGTATTTGTTTGCTCCTGGTATATATATTTATAATTAAAAAAAAAAACACAGAGCTGAAATATATGACAACATATAAACAAACAAAAGTGGCTTTTTCTTAATGGGAACTCTGACTGAATGTTTGGAGTCAATGCGTTACATTTAAATATGCATAGTGACTGCCCTCTGCAGGTTGGAACCTTGCGTTTGCAATTGAATTGTATTGGAAAGCCTTGACTCCTTTTCATTCCACAGCCATACAAATTATGTTCTGGTCGAGACTTTCAGCCGTTAAAGCATTGTCAAATAATAGCAAAAAAAAAAAGTCATATATATCGTGTGGATGACTTCCAATACAATAATCCACGATTGAATCCCTTACCCCTTTATAAGCCAGTGGTTCCAATTTTCTGTCATGAAAGAAAATGTTTTCACCTCCGGATTAAAGAAGTTTAAATCGTATGGTATACAGCACGGGTGTCCAAAGTGCAGCCCCGGGTCCATTTGGTGTTCCAAGGCACATTCTGAAAATATAATTTAACAAAAAACTAAAAAGAAACCAAAATGCAAAAAAATTTAAATCATCATAATATTACCAGAATGAAGTAAAAAAAAAAAAAAAAAAAAACACACACAGAGAATCTAAAGTCGTCAATTTACGAGAATAATGTTGCAATATTAAGAGTAAAAATAAATAAAATAATTTTAAGTCGTAACATTATCAGAAAAAACATTATTTGGGGGAAAATAATTATGATGTTACAAAAACAATGTCAAAATATTATGGGCATAACGTCAATAATAAGATATATATATATATATATATATATATATATATATATATATATATATATATATATATATATATATATATATATATATATATATATAAGAAGAAAGTTGAAATCATTTTTTAAAAATTTTAAAAATAAATAGAAATTTGGGTCGTTTTACAAAAATAAACTTGTAAAAATTATAAGGAAAATAATGTCATTTTACTACCATAGAGTTGAAATATTAAAGATAAAGATAAAAAATAAATTCGAAAATTAGGTTTTTATTATTTTTTCTCTAAATACAGATGGTGTAACTTATATTTCTCAAACCTTGATTTTTTTTTTTTTGATTGATTTGCGCATGTAAACAGGTTCAAACATCTTTCACGGCGGCCTATTCTCTGTATGAAAAACAATGGCTATTTTGGCGTACTTAAACAGGTTCCACTGTCCACAGTTTAAGGTGCCTTTCGTCTTTTTCGTTTTTGTTAGTCCGTACTCCTCTCCAGAATCATTTCGAAGCCATAAAACCGTGGCGTACACCATGGCCTCGCGTATTACTTCACTTACCTTCGCAGTCGTCTCTCTCGGTTGGATGTTAGGTGAGAGCCGCGGCTCAATAACTCATCACACCAGGCGGCTACACACACACACATAAATACACACACACAGGTACACACAGAGGACACACACACACCCAACAAGAACAGAGAACAGGGACCTCCTGCTTTTTAATTGATGCTTGGGTTTACTTTTGATGAAAGCGTTATCGATCGGCCTCACAAGTCAACTAGCATGAGTTGAAAAATGCAGCATTCATCCATCATCACAAGGTAAAAAAAAAAAAAAAAAAAAAAAACGTCCCAAAATTAATTCTAGCCAGACAAAGAAAAAACATTTACAGCATAGCGGCTTTTATTTCGAATTTTTTTGTTGTTGTTGGTCCCGCCTATTTGACAAAATTTCAGTCTGTACATGTGTGGATGTGAACTTGGGGTTTAATGATTTTTTTTTTCCCCTCTCTGATGAAGCTTTTAATAAAAAAAAAAAGTGTCAAAAAAGCACCAACAATTGCTGTAATTATTTAATTTACATCGCAGATTTTTTTTTTTTTTTTCAAAGCGTTCATGGAAGCATCCATTATGCATGCACCCCCCCCATCTAAATTATCCGTTATTATTATCATCCGCCTTGATGGCACCTGCCGTACATTGACCTTGTGTCTCAGCATCCTCGTAATTACAGCCTTGGCAAATGGAGCTTAGGCCCCCCATCCGTGGGATTTGATCCCCCCCCCAATACACACACACACATCACAACTCACGCTCGCTTGATTGGGCGTAAAGTGGTCATAATAAAAGATAGAGGAGGCTGCTAGTGGAAGGAAGTGGATCGATGGCAATCAATCTTCCTCTTCGCTCTCATTTAAGCCCAATCAATCGCTGTCCTTGTCACCTCACGGAGACGCCGGTACTGGTAATATATATATATATATATATATATATATATATATATACGCAAAAGACGCCAGGGGTTCTTGTTGCCGTGCCGGATCCAGGCAGCAAAAGGACGGCTTCACAGGGAACAATTGACTTTTTTGGAGTGTATATATATATATGTAAGTATAAACGTGGAGAATGTCTGTCAGCCATGAGAAAATGCTTTGTTTGGTGTTTTCTTATGTATGGCTCCATCACAGGGGTGACTAAAGTCTGGTTTGTGGGCCGTTGGAGGCCTGCAGCTGATTTTTTTTATTGACCCCATTTAATAATATTTAAAAATATAATTTCACCAAAAAATATTTTACCAGAAAAGTCAAAATGTTGACAGAAAAAAGTTCTATTGTAACAAGAAAAAGGTCATAATTTTGTGCAAATAACCTTATATCATGAGGAAAAAATTAACTTGAAATATTAAAGAAAAAATACTTTTTGTATATCATAATATGTGAAACGAAAAAATATATAATAAAGTAAAAACATGATGGGAATAAAGTCAATACTACAAGAAAAGATACAAAAAGAAAGTTGAAATATTTTAAAAATTAATAAAATGTTTTACCGGAAAATTCAAAAATGTTGACAGAAAAAAGTGCTTTTGTAACGAGGAAAACGTCATAATTTTGTGCAAATATCATGAGGAAAAATTTACTTTAAAATTAAAGAAAAAATACTTTTTGTATACTGTAATATGTGAAACGAAAAAATATATAATAAAGTAAAAATATGATGGGAATAAAGTCATAATACTACAAGAAAATATACAAAAAATTAATAACAAAAACGAAAAATGCAGAAATTGAAAAAGATTTACTCACAATATTACAAGAAAAGAGTTGTAAACTAAGATGGAAAAAAGTCACAATTTTATTAAAATAAACATGTAGTCTTTCCAGGGGAAAAAAAAGCATAAAGTTGAAATATTTTTTTTTTAAATTGTTTTTATGTTGTTATATAAGAAACAAACAAGGTTGTCATTTTTTGAAAATTTGGTCAACGAGAAGTTATGGGAATAAACTCAAAATATGTGAATTAATTCAGAATATAAATATATATATTTTAATTTAAAAAACAACTGAAATATCAGAAATAATCCGTGGAAGATTATGTGGGGGGAGATTTATAGTATGACAAAGTCAAAATAACATAACACAATAAAATCATAATACTATGAGAAGAAAATTCACAAGAAGAAAATTAAAATGATTAGAAAAATTGAAAAAAATATCAGTAAAAAAAAAAAAAAGAAAAAGTCACAATTTTACGAGAATAAACTGGTGAGGAAAGTTTCTTTTTTAGTAATAATAATGAAATTTTATGATTTTTTTAAATTTTGTTTCAGGTTAGATAAAAGGCTATAATATGAGAATCAAGTCAAATATTATGGAAATAATATTAACATTACTTCGAAAAATGAAAAATATTTTAGAAGAAAATTCAAATATTTAGAAATGCGAAAAAAAGAAAGAAAAAATAGAAAAAAGAGAGCAAAGACTACGGTTCATACTAATAATAGTCGTCTCTATCACAAAGCTGAGATGCAGTTTATTCTTGAAATATATATATATATATATATAACACCTTAGCATATTTCCATGTGTTGCTGTACAAAATATGAGCTTTTTGATCTGCAAAAAAAAAAAAAAACATCTTTTATCAAGTCAAATAATTCAAATTCCAAGCCGTCTTATCATGTTATGGAGATGTAGCGGCAGAGCACCACAAGAGAGCAGCATACCAACACAGATGTTATCTGCTGAGTGTGTTTTCATCTCAAACAACACACACACACACTCACACACACACACACACATACATAGGTGGATACAGATCAAGTACGTCTCCACCAGGGAAACTTCACAAAGCTTCACCATCAAGCATATTCCATCTGCTGAATGGATGCAATGATGGACGATAAGGAAAAGGCCTTTTGTAAATGTACCGTCTGTGGAAATAATACATTGGAGAAATTGAATTAAGATAATATAAATATTATCTTTTTTCCATTTCAGGCTTGAAGAGTGTCATTTACTTATATAAACGAGTACATCCCAGGCATGTTTAGACTTCTTGGATTATTTATTGTACAAAACTTGCTTGGTTTTTTAGGCATTTTTTTGTGTATTAAAGTCACAAATATGGATTTACTGCAAAATTATACTCATTTTACAACCCTGATACCCTGTAAGATTAATAAAAACACAATAGATTTAACAATCTAGCATGTGAAAGGAAAACATAATTAATGGGAAATCTGTTTATGATGTTGTTAGAGCCCTCTAGACATTAAATAACATCCCTATATTCACCTTTACACTCATATTACCCAATATGGTGGACCGTTCCTTCCGAACTTTGGAGTTCTGAACAAATTTTGTCATAAGTTTGTGCAAATAACTTTATATCATGAGAAAAAATTAACTTTTTATAATTAAGAAAAATACTTTTTTTTTATACCGTAATATGTGAAACAAAAATATATATAATAAAGTAAAAATATGATAGGAATAAAGTCATAATACTACAAAAAAATACAAAAAGAAAGTTGAAATATTTTGAAAATTAATAACAAAACAAAAAATGCCGTAATTAAAAAACTCACAATAATAAGACCCCTCTAGACATTAAATAACATCCCTATAGTCACCTTTACATTCATATTACCCAATATGGTGGACCTTTCCTTCAGAACTTTGTTCAGAACTTTGGAGTTGTGGACTCACTAAACACGATAACGAAAAAAACGTCATAATTTTGTGCAAATAACGTTATATCATGAGAAATTAATTAACTTTTTATAATTAAGAAAATTACTTTTTTGTATACCGTAATATGTGAAACAAAAATATATATAATAAAGTAAAAATATGATGGGAATAAAGTCATAATACTACAAAAAAAATACAAAAATACAAAAAGAAAGTTGAAATATTTAGAAAATTAATAACAAAAACAAAAAATGCAGTAATTAAATGTGGTTTCCTCCCACATTCCAAAAAAAAAAAAAATGCTAGGTTAATTAGCGACTCCAAATTGTCCATAGGTATGAATGTGAGTGTGAATGGTTGTTTGTCTATATGTGCCCTGTGATTGGCTGGCCACCAGTCCAGGGTGTACCCCGCCTCTCGCCCGAAGACAGCTGGGATAGGCTCCAGGCTAGGCTAAGGCTAAGGTTATTTAAAAGCTAGTGCATATGTATGTATTTAAATTTAAATTTAAATGTAATTTTTTAAAAAAGCATTAACAGCAAAAACTGGAAAAATATGCAGTAATTTACGAGAAATAGCATTATGTTTTTAAAGGCATAATATTATGAGAGGCTTACAAAATGTAAAAATATTAAATAAAATTAAAAAAAAATGAAAAATAATTACAATTTTTAAAAAAGTAAAAATTAATTAAATAAAGTTAAAAAAACACACAAAAACACAAAAAAGCAGGAAGTGAACAAATGCAACAGTTACTCCTTTTGGACATGTGGAACTGTGAACCGATTATGTGATGCATTCAATTGTAATCTGATGCATGTTCAAATGAAAAAAAAAACAACATTACCATTACCATAGGAGACCCGAGTTCAATTCCACCCTTGGCGATCCCTGCTAACATCTCTAACATGCTAATTTAGCTATATTCTTTCCATTAAAGCAGAATTGTGAACAGGAAACAACATCACCCCCCGCGACCCTTGTGAGGAAAAAGCGGTAGAAAATGAATGAATGAAAAAAAACCACACAAAAACTTAAATTATATTAGGAAAGCAGGAAGTGAACAAATGTAACAGTTACTCCTTTTGGACATGTGGAACTGTGAACCGATTATGTGATGCATTCAATTGTAATCTGATGCATGTTCAAATGAAAAAAAAAAACATTACCATTACCATAGGAGACCCGAAAAAGCGGTAGAAAATGAATGAATGAATGAATGATTCTGGTGCTTGTGTGTCTCATAAATCAAAACAAAAAGCAAGAAAATCTGAAAAAAAAAAAAAAACCTTTAGTGTTCAGGGTCCTGGTGCACCAACATCCTCCTCCTCTTCATCAGACCTTCCAAATAACGTCTTGGCCCGATACGGCACCGTAATGATCCCGTGCTTCCCGATGCCGTCCAAGCACTTTTTGGATTCAATCAAGAATCTGTGATAGTCAGCAAGCAAAACAGACACCTGGCGTTCCCTTATTAGCTTATACAGCACAAAAAAGACACATAATTAACCAAAGCGGGACTCCGTATTGCTGAGCTCCGAGCCAAATGATGCCCCGAGAGGTGATTGGTGTGTTTTCAGGCATGCTTTATGATGCACTTCAGCAAGGAATATGTGAACATTAGCCCAGAAAAATGAATTAGGGGGGGGGATAAATGCAGGCGTTTGACGATGCATTTTACATTGATGTAGCTCTACTTCCTTTTTTTTTTTATTGCATTAGGGATTTTTCTTTTTACACGACTCTCATATCACCGTGACATGAGGAGGTATTACAGTTGATTTTTTTTTTAAAGTGTCTATCAAACACAACAATGTGTTCCTTTTGGCGATGCGTTCAATCAAACTTGACCGCCATTTTCAATATTTCTGTAATGAATTACATGAATTGGTAGCATAGCCAACAAAGCCTGTTGAAGGCAATAATGATATTAAAACTATTGTTTCCCATGAGAACCAGAGGCCTTCAATAGAGCTACAATGCTTAATTCTCAATAGGCGTCAATGGAGAATGCCTTTCCAGGGTTATTCATTCATTCATAGGATGCTAATAAAGTTGCATGAAGAACACAGTTGGATTCACGCCATGTATTAATAACACAAAATATATACGCAAACCGAGGCTGAATTGTGGCATAAATTTTTTGACATTAATCAAAAGTATGTTAACCGGGGCAACACTAACTGAGGTTCATTCATTCATTCATTCATTCATTTTCGACTGCTTTTCCTCACGAGGGTCGCGGGGAATGCTGGAGCCTATCCCAGCTGTCTTCAGGTGAGAGGCGGGGTACACCCTGGACTGGTGGCCAGCCAAGGGCACATATAGACAAACAACCATTCACACTCACATTCATACCTATGGACAATTTGGAGTCGCTAATTAACCTAGCATGTTTTTGGAATGTGGGAAGAAAACCGGAGTACCCGGAGAAAAACCCACGCATGCACGGGGAGAACATGCAAACTCCACACAGAAATGGCTGAGAGTGGCATTGAACCCTGGTCTCAGAGCTTTGCCGCCCCATTGCGAAATTAGTGTTTTAGTATTTGTATTTTAGTATCAGTATAAATTAGTATTAGTATTGTTTATACACCTTTTGAGTATTAAGTTACAGTGTGATGAATCAAGTGCTGTTAGCAAAGTGTTTCTTCTCAGTATGACATTCACACTCACATTCATACCTATGGACAATTTGGAGTCGCTAATTAACCTAGCATGTTTTTGGAATGTGGGAGGAAACCGGAGTACCCGGAAAAAACCCACGCATGCACGGGGAGAACAGGCAAACTCCACACAGAGATGGCCGACGGTGGAATTGAATCCTGGTCTCCTAGCTGTGAGGTCTTCCCGCTAACCACTCGACCGCCGTGCAGCCAAGCAAGGTTATTTAAAAGCTAGTGCATATACATGTATTTAAATTTAAATGTAATTCAACAAAGAGCATTAACATCAAAAACTGGAAAAATCTGCAGTAATTTATGAGAAATAGCATTATGTTTTTAAAGGCATAATATTATGAGAGATTACAAAATTAAAAAATATTAAATAAAATTAAAAAAATAAAAATTAATTAAAATTAAAAAAAATGTAATTAAATAAAGTAAAAAAAACACAAAAAACTTAAATTATATTAGGAAAGCAGGAAGTGAACAAATGTAACAGTTACTGATTGTAAAAGTACCAGATGGAGGGGTAGGATTTAATAAGCTTTGCTTCTTCCTACTCCTTTTGGACATGTGGAACTGTGAACTGATTATGGGATGCACTCAATTGTAATCTGATGCATGTTCAAATGAAATAAAACCATTACCATAGGAGACCCGAGTTCAATTCCACCCTTGGCGATCCCTGCTAACATCTCTAACATGCTAGTTTAGCTATATTCTTTTCCATTAAAGCAGAATCATAAACAGGAAACAATAACAATAGTGTTCTCCACATAGCCGTTTGACGCCCCTGCACAATCTGAAGCTCCATTGTTCTATTGAAGAAAAAAAGCCATTCCTTGTGATTTCCTTGCGTTGCCAATAACATTGGAAGCCATCAGAACTACGGGATTCCATTTTTTTTCCCTCACAAACTGTCTTCCACCTTTCAATGTCCCGTGTTTGATGCTCTACTGCAAAAATTCCAAACAGGTAATTTTTTTCAAATTTGATGCTTTCTTTGTGACAAAGAAATACTTGTTGTTCATACCAGACTCTGTGTTTTGATCGCCATGGCGCAAGAATGGCACATATAACACAAAAGTCATACACTCCCTTCCAGAAACAACAACAACGGATAGTGGACTTGGTTAAGGCCAACAAGAAGAGGGAAATTCCAATGCTATAAATACATACATCGTCTAGGAGCGGTCCGGTGGTGAGTGGCGGTGCTGGATTTGAGATTCTAAAGCCGGTGCAGACAGCAAGTAAAGGAAAATAAATGATGTGCGGCTTATGCACCGCGTACACATAATTACATACATAAATATAGTTTTAATATACACACAGCTGAAATTGGTACTTCTCATGCCTCGTGTTTCCGTAGAGCAGCTTGATGTTTTGTCATTTTTTTTTCCAGAGTTACGCTACATTAACACGTGTTATGTCTGCGGCAACACCGACCTGCTGTTGAACTACAAAGGAAGTCAACGTTGGTAAGAACAATATCAGATTTAAATCTACGACACAACTCACACATGTGATGTATTATACTTTCGGAATGTAAATACCTCCGACTGATTTATGTCGGACTTTATTCCTGCAACACAAAGACCCGAAAGGATGACGATTGTAACACATCTTGAGATCTTGTAGATAAAACACTCCACTGTTCTCAAATATCTTACTTTTTATTTTCCTACACAAAATAAGATCAAGAATAAAGAAAATCAATCAATCAGTAATAAATAAATAAATATAATAATAATAATAAAACGGCAAATAATAAAAACTCAAGAAACCACATATAGTTGGCGGGTAGACAAATTATTTTTTTTTCAGATTAAAATGAACAAAGCATTATTAGAGCCCTGTAGACATGACAAAACACGACTATAGTCACATTTATACTCTTTTTATTTACAACATATTGCGCAACTGCAGGGTCTTGAGACACATGCTAACTCGCAAACTAGAGAGCTAGCGACCTAAACGGTATTAAAGTTATTTTTTTCAACTTAAATAGCCAAAAACGTACCACTTCCACACGGATAGGGAGGATAACTATTAACAGTTATTTAACCTTTAACATGAACATTAATCAAACGTAATCATTTTTTTCTGGGTACATGATACCATACAGCATCCATATCAAACTTGCGCCGGGCCGCACTAACATTAAATATTCATATCAAGGCGGGGGCCTCAAACTAGTGTCCTGCGGGCCACGTTTGGCCCCTGGGCCGTGTGTTTGAGACCTCTGTCCTATGTCCTACGATTGGTCATTTATATACATTTAGACATTTTTGGTGCAAGTAAACGTTCAAAATTATTTTATGGTTTACATTTTTGAGAGTCAACCGCAGTTGGATCCACACAGTGTATTAATAATACAAAATATATGCAAACCAAGGCTAAATTATGGCATACATTTTTGACGTTAATCAAAAAATATGTTAACCAAGGCGGACACTAACTGAGGTTCACTGTATTTAAAAATAATAATATATGAGAAGGGCTGCACGGCGGTCGAGTGGTTAGCACGAAGGCCTCACAGCTAGGAGACCCGAGTTCAATTCCACCCTCGGCCATCTCTGTGTGGATATGAATGTGAGTGTGAATGGTTGTTTGTCTATATGTGCCCTGTGATTGGCTGGCAACCAGTCCAAGACAGCTGGGATAGGCTCCAGCACCCCCCGTGACCCTTGTGAGGATAAGCGGTAGAAAATGAATAAAATCAATATACGCAAACCGAGGTTAAATTGTGGCATACATTTTTGACATTAATCAAAAAATATGTTAACCGGGGCGGACACTAACTGAGGTTCACTGTATTTAAACATAATAATAAATGGGGCAGGCTGCACGGTGGTGGTTAGTTAGAGTGGTTAGGCCTCACAGCTAGGAGACCCGAGTTCAATTCCACCCTCGGCCATCTCTGTGTGGAGTTTGCATGTTCTCCCCGTGCATGCGTGGGTTTTTTTCCGGGTACTCCGGTTTCCTCCCACATTCCAAAAACATGCTAGGTTAATTAGCGACTCCAGGTTTTCCATAGGTATGAATGTGAGTGTGAATGGTTGTTTGTCTATATGTGCCCTGTGATTGGCTGGTCACCAGTCCAGGGTGTACCCCGCCTCTTGCCCGAAGTCAGCTGGGATAGGCTCCAGCACCCCTTTAAGCGGTAATGCTAAGTCCAGTGAGTGTGTGCGTAAGCGCTAGCTGCAGCAAAGTCAAGTCAGACAAATTGCCCGAAAATTTCACAGGAGCCCAACTCTTTCAAGTAAAAAGTCATAAATGTGTTTACACAGTCTGGGATTATGAACTTTCCTATTGGGGGCAAAAATGAGTTCCATGAAGGCAACACACTTGTTTCAAGTTAAGGTAAGGGTTCAGCTTTTAGTATATTGGGTTTGGTCATGTCTGTGTAATGTCCTGAAGGGATGGAAAGTGTGTGTGTGTGTGTGTGTGTGTGTTAGAAAAGACCAAGCAGAATCAGTTTGGTTGCCATGGTATCAGCTTGACAACAAGGGTACACAGTTGGGAAGATTAAGACATGCAAGCTGGAGCTGGCTAACATTTTATGAAGTTGCTGTTCCAGAACATTCCGAGCTGCTTTTCCAGTCAAAAAAAAGACAAAAAAAAACTTCAAGAGAAATTTAAATACGCCAGCAAAAAGACAGAAGGGCGAGGTCTGGATACAACCGACAGCTGTTCTTCTCACAACATCTGGCAACATCATTTGGATTAAAAAAAGTAAACAAATAAGGACTGGCTCTTGAGCGTCTGTCTACTATCAGCCCCACCGGGAGGATTTTATTAATTTGTTATCAAGTGTTTTATGTGACTTTAACTACAAAAAGCAAAGGATTTCAACAAATCCAACAAAATATGCTTCATTTGCATATTTCTGTACCACTTGTTCTCATGCTGGAGCCTACCCCAGCTGTCTTAGGGAGAGAGGCAGGGCTCACTCCAGACTGGTCGGCAAATTAAACCTGTTAGATATTTATTCATTCATTCATTTTCTACCGCTTTTCCTCATGAGGGTCGCGGGGGTGCTGGAGCCTACTCCAGATGTTTTAGAGAGAGAGGCAAGGCTCACTCCGGACTGGTCGGCAAATTAAACCTGTTAGATATTCATTAATTCATTCATTTTCTACCGCTTTTCCTCACATGGGTCGCGGGGGTGCTGGAGCCTACCCCAGATGTTTTAGGGAGAGCGGCAGGGCTCACTCTGGACTGGTCTGCAAATTAAACCTGTTAGATATTAATTTATTCATTCATTCATTTTCTACCGCTTTTCCCCACAAGGGTCACAGGGGTGCTGGAGCCTACCCCAGCTGTCTTAGGGAGAGAGGCAGGGCTCACTCTGGACTGGTCGGCAAATTAAACCTGTTAGATATTCATTCATTCATTCATTCTCTACCGCTTTTCCTCACGAGGGTCGCGGGGGTGCTGGAGCCTACCCCAGATGTTTTAGGGAGAGTGACAGGGCTCACTCCGGACTAGTCGGCAAATTAAACCTGTTAGATATTCATTCATTCATTCATTTTCTACCGCTTTTCCTCACGAGGGTCGCGGGGGTGCTGGAGCCTACCCCAGTTGTTTTAGGGAGAGAGGCAGGGCTCACTCCGGACTGGTCGGCAAATTAAACCTGTTAGATATTCATTCATTTTCTACCGCTTTTTGTCACGAGGTTCATGGGGGTGCTGGAGCCTACCCCAGATGTTTTAGGGAGAGTGACAGGGCTCACTCCGGACTGGTCGGCAAATTAAACCTGTTAGATATTCATTCATTCATTCATTTTCTACCGCTTTTCCTCATGAGGGTCGCGGGGTGCTGGAGCCTACCCCAGTTGTTTTAGGGAGAGAGGCAGGGCTCACTCCGGACTGGTCAGCAAATTAAACCTGTTAGATATTCATTCATTCATTTTCTACCACTTTTCCTCATGAGGGTTGCGGGGGTGCTGGAGCCTACCCCAGATGTTTTAGGGAGAGTGGCAGGGCTCACTCCGGACTGGTCGGCAAATTAAACCTGTTAGATATTTATTCATTCATTTTCTACCGCTTTTCGTCACGAGGGTCACGGGGGTGCTGGAGCCTACCCCAGCTGACTTTGGGCGAGAGGCGGGGTACACCCTGGACTGGTGACCAGCCAATCACAGGGCACATATAGACAAACAACCATTCACACTCACATTCCTACCTATGGACATTTTGGAGTCGCCAATTAACCTAGCATGTTTTTGAACATGCAAACTCCACACAGAGATGGCCGAGGGTGGAATTGAACCCTGGTCTCCGAGCTGTGAGGTCTGTGCGCAAACCACTCATCCACCGTGCAGCCTATTAGCTATCCATATTATGTTAAATATTACATTCCTACTATATGTTTTATATTAAGCAGCTCATTTTTATGTCCGCCGGATGTTCTCTCAAAATCTTGCAGAGGAAATGAATCTGCCCGGAGTTCCATTTTTAAAAGCATATTATGTGATCCAGCCTCATTAAAATGCGTTGCCATTCTGGCTGAACTTATACCTCAAGTTGCTGTCTAAGCTTTTTGTTTTGAGTGCAGCTGCAGAGGTGGGTGAAGTTTTCTTTCCCACAAACCTCGGTGCACGGAAACGTCGGCAGTGGCACATGAAGTGAAAAGACTCAAGGCTTCCAATCTGATAAGAAGAATGGTATACATGCACATGGATATGTGCTAGCGGCCCAGCTGCTGTTATTGAGATGAGATTTCCTGACCGACACTGCTATGTTTGCATTATTGGACCGCTGGCCTGAGGGCAAGAACAATGATGGTGGTGGCATTGGGGTGTTATTGTAAAAACTGCTGCTGCTGGCCACATTTTGGTCACCTGAGATTTTTTCAAGTGGATCAAATAGGACTTGGGGTGCACTAATCCTCACACTCAAAAATTCAAATAGGTCCACCAGGAGCAAATGACATGTAGAGTGAATCCAATGTAAAGTTGTCTGTTGTGAACGGCGGTGTGTCGGTCATGAACGAACGGGTCAAAAGAGCTAGTTCTTTTTTGTGAACGGCGGTGTGTCGGGTCATGAACGAACGGGTCAAAAGAATTAGTTACTTTTTGTGAACGGCGATGTGTCAGGTCATGAACGATTGGGTCAAAAGAACTGGTTCTTTTTTGTGAACGGTGGTGTGTCAGTCATGAACGAACGGGTCAAAAGAACTAGTTCTTTTTTATGAACTGCGGTGTGTCGGTCATGAACGAATGGGTCAAAAGAACCGGTTCTTTTTTGTGAACGGCGGTGTGTCGGTCATGAACGAACGGGTCAAAAGAACTAGTTCTTTTTTGTGAACGGCGGTGTGTCGGGTCATGAATGAACGGGTCAAAAGAATTAGTTATTTTTTGTGAACGGCGATGTGTCGGGTCATGAACGATTGGGTCAAAAGAACTGGTTCTTTTTTGTGAACGGTGGTGTGTCAGTCATGAACGAACGGGTCAAAAGAACTAGTTCTTTTTTGTGAACGACGGTATGTTCACAAAAACGGCGGTATCCTAATCAATAGGAAATACGTCTCTCACTAGGACCCAGCAGAAAACGGTGTGGGTTGTTTTTTTTCTCAACTGTGATTGGCTGTCGTCGCTGTCACTCCATGAGCACCTGGTCTTCAATAGGACGGCATGACGCGATATGAATCGGCGACGAATCAATGGTGAGTGACGTTTCAAGTGATTATCATCACCTCTGCACTGTCCACGTCCACTGTGACACTTTGGCTCCTTTTTTCCTTGCCGTATGAAGTTATATTAATAAGGCGACGCTTCTTAGTGATGTTTCAGCAGCTGCCATGCAGTCAGAGTGTACTTACATACATACATTTTCAATACCGTTGGATATTTTTTTCCACTTCAAATCCACCTCGAAAGTTTTTAGCATGCTCAAAACAGTTTTGAAGTTTTAATATTCAGGAATAAAGCGTTCTGACTTCATTCTGACTCATTCCACCTCAATTGTGGCTAGGGTATTAGCATTAGCATAACATAACACTGACGTCAGTTCCTGCTTGCACGTGCGTACATGTGCACGTGACTCCCACCCCAGTCCTGACCAGCTCTTCCTCTTTTCTTCGTATATGATGTTAGTTTAATGGTTCTTTTACTGTCTGGCGTTGAATCGGACATGGATATGTTTCAATTTCTTGTCCTTATCAGTGTTGGGTCATGGTGGTATTTCCTGTCTCTAACAAGAGAAGAAGGTGGCACAGGATGAGAGCTACTTCCTGTACTGGCACACCCAGTAATGAACCCACTGGATCCTTACACTGGTACATTATACAAGTTTTTAGTACAAGGGCACACCTTTTTTTTTAATGTTGCAATGTTAATTTGGCTTGCAATGTTATAATGTTTGCAATGTTATGGCATAAGAGCAGATATGATAGGCCACACATTTCATATTGTTACTTCTGTCAGTAGTCATATGATCAATAATGATAGATAGATAGATAGATAGATATTGTGTATAGACTGGTCATATATTTCATCTTATTCCATATTATCTGCAAACTGTATTTATATATAACGCTGGGTAAAATTGTTGATTTGTTAATGCTTGGGTTGTTTATATAGTTTATTTTTTCATATTGTGTATTTTGTACTTTGTACTGCGTAACTGATTCCTTACTCTTGCTGCTGCGCAATGCAAATTTCCCCAAATTTCTTATTTTATCTTATTGGTTGTCAATCCCCTGTACCAATCTCCTAATTGTGACAATAATACGTTGCCAGATTACTCCGGAGTAGACCGACTGTCAACTCTAATCTGAATGTGTGTTTTACCACCTATAATAGCAACTATACTGTTTTATGACATATTTAAATCCTGCCGTGCCCAAGACAGACACAGTAGGGATGGTGTAATATTTAATAAATTCTCATACAATACATCATATTGTTCATCCAAACATTTGGTAGACTTTTTCCTCATGTGAAGTAAGGTTGCTATGGTACCCGTTATGTCATTGTATGGTCATATCACCTCGTACTTTGGACAAAAAAAACTTAAACTATATTAGGAAAGCAGGAAGTGAACAAAGAAAGCTAAGTCTGAGAGGCTTCACGTTGGATGAGTGGTTAGCGCGCAGTCATGATGTGCTATATATATCACTATATTGACACTCACTATGGTTAAAATTAAAATTAAAATTAACTTAAATTATATTTGGATCAAAATTAAAATAAAAAATCAAAAAAACTTACATTTGTTCACTTCCTGCTTTCCTAATATAATTTAAGTTTTTTTATTTTAATTTTGATCTAATTTTAATTTTAATTTTAATTTTAATTTTAATTTTAATTTTAATTTTAATTTTAATTTTAATTTTAATTTTAATTTTAATTTTAATTTTAATTTTAATTTTAATTTTAATTAGCTTTGCTTCTTCCTACTCCTTTTGGACATGTGGAACTGTGAACTGGTTATGTGATGCATTCAATTGTAATCTGATGCATGTTCAAATGAAATCAAACCATTACCATTACAGAGAGTCTAGTCATGTTGAAACTGCAGATGTTTGGGATGCATTGCAGCTGTTGCCACCACGGAGGGCTCGCCCACCAAACACTCCGATGTTGTACGTTTATTAAAGGTGGCTATTTTTGGTGAAACCATGATCACTGGGTTTGCTTTGGACTGTTGCTAGGGTGGATTTCTGTGGATTGGAAAAGGAAAATAATCATTCATTAACCCATGGATTAGTAAGAATGTGCCATTTATGGTCTGCATGCTGTACCATATGTCTTCTTGTATCTGTAAAGATTAGAATGCAAACTCAATACATTTACAACAGTTCTTACGGGCAAAGTTTATTGAAAAAGCTTGCTCAAAGGAACCTCAAGTCGTATCAGTGGATGACTGGTTAGCATGTTGGCCACACAGTCAGGAGATCAGACCAATCGTGAGAATCTCAAAACGCTCGGTTTCAGAAGGCTTGATAAAACCCGGCCCTTTGTGATGTCACAGAGGAGTGGACTTCCTTATATGGGCGTGGCTGTTCCTGCCCTCTCCCAAGCTCTGCTTCTGTGTTTACGTTGCTAGCAATGGCTCGTAAGGGAACGCCATATTTGTTTACAATTCCTAAAGACGCCACAAGTAGTTGCCGTTTCTGATTCCCTACCAGCAAAAAAAAATTTTAATCTGTCAACGGCATTTCACACAGGACTGTTTAGTGAACATGGACCAGTATGCAGCTGGACTGGCCGACAAACTTGCTGAAGCCTGACGCCTTTCCAACGTTACTTGGCCGTGTGGAAGAGTCAGAAGAGCAAGCGGTAAGTAGCAGTTTATCAGTGTCATAACTGTGTTTATTTTGTGTAAACAAAACACATTAGATGTTACCCATGCTGTAGAAAACCTAATGCTAAAATGCTAACGCTACTTACCATTGAGAGAAAAATTTCAAGAGAAAATTCGGACTGTCCAATCTCTCCCGATCGGATTCGGAATCCAACCCATGGCTGTATGTTAAAAGCGGACATTTTAAAAAGATAAACCGTTTATTATCAACTCTTATACCGTTCGTAGCTAGCGGCACAAACCAGAACTCCTTTTCAGTACTCGGGAGTGTGACCAACCACAGTGGAGTGTACGTACCTGGAAGCGCGCCGTGAGTGGAATACATTAAAAAAGACCGTTTTCGCGGGAAGCACGAAATCCAAAAAACCACAGCTTAATAGGTGCAGATTCTGGAAGAACTAGAAAGCTGGTTATTGTGTGTAGCTGCTCTATAGGAGTCCACAATTCAATACAAATGACCGAAAAATCTGCATCATAGGTCTCCTTTTAATGAAGCAAATATAAGACATTCAAACGATGCATTCAAGGACATTGCGACGATATGTAGTAGCAATATGAAAAATCAGGCAAAGATTGAATAAAGAGCAAAATATGTTTGTCGACTTGTACGCCAGGAACATAGAATGCAAACAATGCATGGATATTTACTACCCTATAAACTAGCACAAAAATGTAGCCGCATAGTGTACCCTATCTTTAGCCACCCTGTAGACTGACATTGTAGCATTTTATAGATAGAAAGTGATGATTATATTTTTATCTCTGTAATTTTAGCTTTGGGAAACTTTGTCTGCTCTCACCACAAAAATGACAACCATGGGCACCAATGACAGAAGAGGCTTCAGGCAAGTTTTTACCATAACATAATGATAATCCATAAAGACGAGGACTGTCTCTTATTGGTGGTAAAAAATCCAGTGAGTGTTGTTTAATTTTACGATTTATGTTGTGTTGACTCTCAGTAGTCTTTGTGAGTGTGAATGGTTGTTTGTTGTCTATATGTGCCCTGTGATTGGCTGGCCACCAGTCCAGGTTGTACCCCGTCTCTGGGCCGAAGACAGCTGGGATAGGCTCCAGCACCCCCGCGACCCTCGTGAGGATAAGCGGTAGAAAATGAATGAATGAATGAATGAACCTCAGTTAGTGTTGCCCCGGTTAACATACTTTTGATTAATTGGCTAGCGCGTAGACCTCACAGCTAGGAGACCAGGGTTCAATTCCACCCTCGGCCATCTCTGTGTGGAGTTTGCATGTTCTCCTCGTGCATGTGTGGGTTTTCTCCGGGTACTCCGGTTTCCTCCCACATTCCAAAAACATGCTAGGTTAATTGGCGACTCCAAATTGTCCATAGGTATGAATGTGAGTGTGAATGGTTGTTTGTCTATATGTGCCCTGTGATTGGCTGGCCACCAGTCCAGGTTGTACCCCGTCTCTGGGCCGAAGACAGCTGGGATAGGCTCCAGCACCCTCGCGACTCTCGTGAGGATAAGCGGTAGAAAATGAATGAATGAATGAACGAACCTCAGTTAGTGTTGCCCCGGTTAACATACTTTTGATTAATTGGCTAGCGCGTAGACCTCACAGCTAAGAGACCAGGGTTCAATTCCACCCTCTGCCATCTCTGTGTGGAGTTTGCATGTTCTCCCCCGTACATGCGTGGGTTTTCTCCAGGTACTCCGGTTTCCTCCCACATTCCAAAAACATGCTAGGTTAATTGTTGACTCCAAATTGTCCATACGTAGGTATGAATGTGAGTGTGAATGGTTGTTTGTCTATATGTGCCCTGTGATTGGCTGGCCACCAGTCCAGGGTGTACCCCGCCTCTGGGCCGAAGACAGTTGGGATAGGCTCCAGCACCCCCGCGACCCTCGTGAGGATAAGCGGTAGAAAATGAATGAATGAATGAATGAATGAACCTCAGTTAGTGTTGCCCCGGTTAACATACTTTTGATTAATTGGCTAGCGCCTAGATCTCACAGCTAGGAGACCAGGGTTCAATTCCACCCTCGGCCATCTCTGTGTGGAGTTTGCATGTTCTCCCCGTGCATGCGTGGGTTTTCTCCGGGTACTCCGGGTACTGCCGACTTAACTACTTACCATAGATTAATACTGACTCTGACTTAACCGCACTTAACTACAACAGTACTTGTATACTCTTTTTGTGTGCTCTCTTATGGCAAATGACATTGTAGGAGGGACCGAGTCACACACACACACAATATCACCCACACAATGAATTAGTGCTGTTTTCTTGGTACACAATGGTTCATTTTTGACAAAAAACAACCTCTCTCTCTGTCTCTGTCCGTCTCTCCCACAGTCGGACAAAGGCTTTGGTAGACAAGGAAGGGAAAGTTAATATTGAAAAAAAAGGTTACAACCTACAAGACCACAACACTTTTAGAGCAATTGTTCTCTGACAAGGGAACATGATGAATGAGGACCGACTTTTGCCAAAACTTGTTATGGAAACAGAACATGTGAGAAAGTCATCGGAGGTGCAACAGTAGGTTTTCCTGTTTGTCAGCCAAGTTCATGTGAAATTTCACTGACAATTTCCTGCTGAAGACTGATTGATTGAATTAATTCAAGATGTCATCGTGATTGTCATCAAGAAACCAAAGGCAAAACTGAAACATCATTGAAATGGTCTTGAAAACCTTCAGTTCAAAAGTACTGGTATCAGGATCAGCAATACTGGTCTTGATTGGCATTGCCCAAATCTAATAAAAAGGTTGTTCAATAAAAAGCAACCAAGTTTCAACAAGGTAAGCCGTAAACTGTACTTTTCTCCTCAGCTGGAGCCAATCACAGGGCACATATAGACAAACAACCATTCACACTCACATTCATACCTATGGACAATTTGGAGTCGCTAATTAACCTAGCATGTTTTTGGAATGTGGGAGGAAACCGGAGTACCCGGAGAAAACCCACACATGCACGGGGAGAACATGCAAACTCCACACAGAGATGGCCGAGAGTGGTATTGAACCCTGGTCTCTTAGCTGTGAGGTCTACGTGCTAGCCACTACTTGTATACTCTTTTTGTGTGCTCTCTTACGGCAAATGACATTGAATTAATCAAAAGTATGTTAACCGGGGCAACGCTAACTGAGGTTCGTTCATTCATTCATTCATTTTTTCAGCATTCGCTGAAAGAACGCTAGGTTCAATCTTGCTAATATTTTAATAATTAAGCTCGGCACATGTTTTATATAGATATGTATTTTCTTTTTTTAATAAAACTGGACTTGTGAATGGCGTATAGAAGGGTTTAGATTCTGTTCCACAGATGGCGCTAATGCACACGAAAGCTGCTTGCCAACCGCCAATAAACAACAGAAGAAGAAAAACCCCACGAAGAAGAACGCAGTCCGATTGAGCGGGTACAAGATACCTCAATCGGATTGGGGAAAGGAATATTCCACCCCTGGGAATCCCATTATATATTCATTAGGATTGGCACTTTTCTTTCGGAAAGGTTAGATTCTTCCCGTTTGAGCAAATAACCCAAATGGAATTGGACTATTTGGATCCATGTAAACGTGGCTATTGAAGGGTATATTGGTTTAATTGGTTTTACACTCTCTTCAAGATGTTTCTGGCTTCATCAGAATTCCGACTGTGTTGATCTGATCAGCAACATCATCTTTGTGATGATGTGCGAGTTCAAGTTTGACTTTAGTCTTTCACTTTTAATACATGAATCGGATCTTTCTTCATTGTGTCTCCTTTGCAGGCACTTGTAGTCCGTATTGCGTGCCTGTAATACTGAGACTATAGAGGATGTAGGAGGAGTGGGCACTTGACTTGACATCCACTTGACTGAAAGACATTGAAATGACGTGACAAACAAAGGCTTCCTCAGTCTGAGAGACATGAACACATCGCTTCTTTGTGTTAAATATGCCGGAAAAATGCTAAATTTAATCCTTAAGATGGAGATTCTCAATTAGTTTTTGTCATGCTCCCCTAAGGGACAGAATTTTTTTTTGCCACTTCCTGATTATAAATACTAGAATAACATAAGACTCTTTAGGAATTCATAGGGGTATAGGGGTGTTATTTCATGACAAGAGGGCTCTAATGTTAAAAACTGTATGTAGAAGTTCGTAAACAGGTTTTCTATGCTGTAACTATTTATGAATTCCTAAAGAGTATAAAGAGAATTGGGTAATATTGGTATTCGTTCACATATTTGGCTACACTCTTTGACCCATTAAATTAATATATATATATATGTATTTTTTATTTTTATTTAGCTTTTTAACCATAAACCCACAAATTTGTGGACACTTTAATATCCATCTGTCCGTTTTTTTGCCACTTCCTGATTATAAATACTAGAATAACTGATAATATTATTCATTTATCTGTACTGAACAGCAGATACTATAAGAGAGATTTTTTTTTTCTTAGCATTGCGGTCAGCAAGAAGTAAGGTTCTGACCCTCTGGGATCCAACACTGCGCTAAGGTCAGACGGGAATTGTTTTGGGCTCTAAAGTGCAGCCCGGATCTCCACCTTGTGGCTTGGACCCCATCTTGCAGGGCCGAGAGCTCCTGCCCGGTGCATGCATGCATGCATGCTCGTGCGAGCACGTCACGCACACACGCCCGACGGCCCACACACACACACAGCTTTTCCCAAGCAATTTCTGTGTACACTGCACATTGTTTACTCAAAGCAGCCTCACCGAAAAAAAAAAACTCAGCGAGCCAGCTGTGGGTGTAAGACGGAAGAGGACGTCCTGTGTGGAGAGTAATAAAAGCTCTAGGGTCAAAGGGTCAGGGGCTGAAACCTGACATCACTGCTCTAGCATGCGGAGAAAAAAAAAAACAAAACACAGGTCTTGAACGCCTCTGCAATAATGGTGGAAATATATAGCCGTCCGTCGCAGGGACTTAACCTCTGTGTGCGTCTTTAATAAAAGTCCAACACTGACAAATAGACCGAGTATGAACCTGGAAACTGTCTTCATGGAAGTGAGCAATGTAATTTATACCACCACCCTTACCACAATAGGCTTGGGAAAAGTTAAATCCTGATCTGGATTGTATTTCCAGGGTAGGGTGTATCAGCTAGATGACGACAGATGCCTCAGCTACAGGATGTAAATAGAGTTACATCATACCGATGCAACCCTCCAGCGTATTTAAGAAAAAGGGAGGTCAGAATTTTGTGTATTTTTACATGTAAGATCTTCACATTTTATCAATTTTTTAGTGGATTGAGTAGCTTTATTGCAACAGGAAGTACCAAAAAGGGATTTTTACTTGTAATTTGATTCACATTTTATTGATTATTTTAGTGGATTGAATAGCTTTATTGCAACATGAAGGACCAAAAAGGGATTTTTACATATAAGATCTTCATATTTTATTGATTATTTTAGTGGATTGAAGAGCTTTATAGCAACAGAGGGTACCAAAAAGGGATTTTTACATGTAAGATCTTCACATTTTATCGATTTTAGTGGGTCGAGTAGCTTTATTGCAACAGGAAGTACAAAAAAGGGATTTTTACTTGTAATTTGATTCACATTTTATTGATTATTTTAGTGGATCAAGTAGCTTTATTGCAACAGGAAGTACCAAAAAGGGTTTTTTACTTGTGATTTGATTCACATTTTATCGATTATTTTAGTGGATCCAATAGCTTTATTGCAACAGGAAGTACCAAAAAGGGATTTTTACATGTAAGATCTTCACATTTTATTGATTATTTTAGTGGATGGAATATCTTTATTGCAACAGGAAGTACCAAAAAGGGATTTTTACTTGTAATTGTAACATAGGACAAAGAGTGTAGCCAAATATGTGAATGGATATCAATATTACCCAATTCTCTTTATACTCTTTAGGTATTCATAGGAGTATAGGGGTGTTATTTCATGACAAGAGGGCTCTAATGTTAAAAACTGTATGTAGAAGTTCGTAAACAGGTTTTCTATGCTGTAACTATTTATGAATTCCTAAAGAGTATAAAGAGAATTGGGTAATATTGGTATTCATTCACATATTTGGCTACACTTTTTGACACATTAAATTAACATATATATATCTATGTATTTTTTTTATTTTTTTTTTATTTTTTAACCATAAACCCACAAATTTGTGGACACTTTAATGTCGATCCGTTCGTTTTCTATGCCGTTTATCCTCGTGCTGTATTATGTCCACTCCAGATAAATGAACGACTCTTTTTTTTTTTTTTTTAGATACCTTATGGAAGTTCCAGTAGGTGTAGCCCCCCCCCCCCCCCCCCCCCCCCCCCCCCCCCAGTTATTTGCGAAGTCTGGCTCTCTAATGATAGACTGGAGTACTTTTGGGAACCACATGAGCATGACGACGAGGAGGAGGAAGAAAGAAAGAAAAAAACAAAAAAAAAAAAGAGTCCAACCCCTCTGAAGATTTCCTGTTTCATGAAAGTCATCCAGTGAGTCATATAACTGCACGTACGTCCCACTCGGTGTGTTTACTCTCTCAGGGCAGCTGCAGAACGAAGCGGGGCGAAGAAAGTTCGCTGGAGTCTGGATATTAAAAATCTCCCCCCCACACCCCCTCCCACGACAAGGCTTTGGGTTGATTCATGAGAAAGAGAAGGTTGTATTGTCGGCCTCTTTCATGGAGCTACTTCGCTTTTCCGCTTTCTGGTGTGGAGCGATACTTTGTGGTAGTATTGTGTTGGAGCGAGCGGGTGAGTCGTACTTTTACTACTACAAAAAAAATCAAAAAACTTTTCAAACAAGTTAATACACTTTTTATGTTGTAACAGTTATTTTTAATTTTACAAGAAACTTTTTAAAATACAGGTGTTTGATAATGCACTCAAGACGTCAGACAATAACTATGTGAACGATACATTAACTCCAGGGGCGGATCTTAACAAAGATATGTCCATCTTTGGTGTGCTGACTACATAGCTAACAGGTTTAAGCCCCCCCTCACACACCCCCCCAACAAAGTTATGCCTTCATCTATCTCACTCTCATTCCCAGCAGTTCCTAATCCTCCCCTTTTCTCCCAACAATTAGACGCAGCCCCAGGGTGACAATTACTACCCTTCACCCTTTTCCATTCCAAAAGCCACCCTGCTGGCTTTCAGTGACACTCTCCTCCAGAGGGGTTGCACTAATTGTATAATTGCCTAACATGAGTACTCAGGCATGGACACCCCCCCTTTCCCTTAGTGTCTCAAATCCGGCACGTCCATCACTTGCACTTCAATAAGTACACTACATGCATTTTGACAGTGTAGTCCATGCAGTTTAATTACTGTTATTGCAAATGATAGCTAACAACTAGCTTGACGACACAGCTCAAACATACATACATATGCTGACTACTACTATTATTCATTCATTCATTTTCTACCGCTTTTCCTCACGGGGGTCGCAAGGGGTGCTGGAGCCGATCCCAGCTGTCTTCTTCGGGCGAGGGGCGGGGTACACCCTGGACTGGTCGCCAGCCAATCACAGGGCACATATAGTAGACAAACAACCATTCACACTCACATTCATACCTATGGACAATTTGGAGTCGCTAATTAACCTAGCATGTTTTTGGAATATGGGAGGAATACTACTATTATGGGATATTAATTTTTTTAATGCTTATGAAGTGCCCACAAGGCATGCTAGGTAACTGCGTGTGTTGTAAAGTACAGTATAGTGTATAGTTCTTGTTAGTGGTATTCACAGGAAATAATATGCAGAGATGGCAGGACACACAAGCACCAGACTTGGTCACTAGGTTTTATTGCAGGTTTGAATGGTCTCAAATGATCTCAAATCCGGCACATCCTTCAGTGCACTTCAATAAGTACACTACGTGCGTTTTGACAGTGTAGTCCATGCAGCTTAATTACTGTTTGTTTTTTTTATTGCAAATGATAGCTAACAACTAGCTTGACGACGCAGCTCAAACATACATACATACATACATACATATGCTGACTACTACTATTATGGGGATATTAATTTTTTTATGCTTATGAAGTGCCCACAAGGCATGCTAGGTAACTGTGTGTGCTGTAAAGTACGACATGAAACCAACCCCCGTAAGTCTTGGTTGTTTGTATAGTTCTTGTTAGTGGTATACACAGGAAATAATATACAGAGATGACAGGACACACAAGCACCAGACTTGGACACTAGCTTTTATTGCAGGTTTGAATGGTCTCAAATCCCGCACATCCATCAGTGCACTTCAATAAGTACACTAAGTAAGTGCATACCCAGTGTACATTTTGACAGTGTAGTCCGTGCAGGTTAATTACTGTTAGCAATAGCTAACAACTAGCTTGACGACACAGCTGAGTCTACCGTAAGCTGAATAACAATGCAACAAGTGCAGTAATGTACACATATACCGACTACTACTATTATAGGGATATTACATTTTTTAATGCTTATGAAATGCCCACAAGGCATGCTAGGTAACTGCGTGTGCTGTAAAGTACGACATGAAACCAACCCCTTGTAAGTCTTGGTTGTTTCTATAGTTCTTGGTCAGGGTAAAACATTACATTCATTCATTCATTTTCTACCGCGGGGGGTGCTGGAGCCTATCCCAACTGTCTTCGGGCTAGAGGCGGGATACAACCTGGACTGGTGGCCAGCCAATCACAGGGCACATATAGACAAACAACCATTCACACTCACATTCATACCTATGGACAATTTGGAGTCGCCAATTAACCTAGCATGTTTTTTGGAATGTGGGAGGAAACTGGAGAAAACCCACGCATGCACGGGAAGAACATGGAGCAAACTCCACACAGAGATCGCCGAGTGTGGAATTGAACCCAGATCTCCCAGCTGTGAGGTCTGCGCGCTAACCACTAGACCGCCGTGCAGCCTAAAATATTACAACAGTAATTTTTTTTGTGCAAATGTTAGATAAAATAACATCATTCTAGTAGCCTGAAGTTGAAATATTAAAGAAAAAAATGCTAAAAAAAATCTGAATATTATGGGAAACAACAACTGAATTTGTCATTTTTGGAGAAAAAAATATACTCTAACAAAAATTAAGTCTTGGGCAGTAGGCCTGCGATCATAATACATTAATATATTATTCACACAATAAGTGTAATGTATAAAAATATAGAAAAATACAGTATATTACCAGTGTTCACTCTAGGCATTGGTTTTCAGCACCTTGCCATGTTTCTTACATAGAACAACGGCATGAACGGCGTGAGCTCTTTTGTCAGTCACACAAGTACGTGTTGCTTTACAAAAAATGTATATATAAGATAAAATAAAGATAAAATATCTATACAATACATAAGATATGCATTGTACAGGAACTCCGAACTCAGAGGTCTCTCAGTGAGACCTTGCAGGAAGAAGATACCATGCATGTACAGCTGCTCTCTGCAGGTTGCGCGGTATTTGTGCAACAGCAAGCCGCAAGCTTGACCCCGCCCTGCAGACTGACAAAGAGGCCTTTTGTGGTCTTGAGTATACGTGCATGCTAACCACCTTCTCACCCCCCCCCCCCCCCCCCCCCCCCTGGCCCCGGCCCGTCAAGTCAGGCACGTCCAAATTGACACTGAGCTTCTTCACAGCAGACACTGTAAGGAGGTCTGCTTGCATCTACTTGCCTTAAGCGATGATGTTGGAAGAATAATAGGACACTGACTGATGCATGTTTTTGGAATGTGGGAGGAAAACCGGAGTACCCGGAGAAAACACACACATGCACGGGGAGAACATGCAAACTCCACACAGAGATGGCCGACGGTGGAATTGAACCCTGGTCTCTTAGCTGTCTGCGGAGATACAAAGTTCATTCATTCATTCATTTTCTACCGCTTTTTCCTCACGAGGGTCACGGGGGGTGCTGGAGCCTATCCCAGCTGTCTTCGGGCGAGAGGCGGGGTACACCCTGGACTGGTGGCCAGCCAATCACAGGGCACATATAGACAAACAACCATTCACACTCACATTCATACCTATGGACAATTTGGAGTCGCTAATTAACCTAGCATGTTTTTTTTTTTTGGAATGTGGGAGGAAACCGGAGTACCCGGAGAAAACCCACGCATGCACGGGGAGAACATGCAAACTCCACACAGAGATGGCCAAGGGTGGAATCGAACCCTGGTCTCCTAGCTGTGAGGTCTGCGGAGATGCAAAGTTGAAATTGTAAAATTAAAAAGTCAAAATTCTGAGGTACAAACTGCGCATGTGTTACCTTGGTCACATGGTACTCAGCACATGTGCAGGCTTCAATAAATGGGATTGCTAGACTACCCAGCATGTCTTGCGGGCATAATTACATTTAATTTTCATGTTTGTTAGCGCATAGTTGTTGTTTTTCAATACTCGTATAGCAGTAGTGTATGTTATGTGTCATGTTTTTGTTTTGTGACCTGGCAAGTCAAGCTAAGCTATCTGTTAGCTATCGCTAATTGCAGTAAAAGAGCATTCTACCTCTGCAAGCTGCTGTGTAAACACAAACCCATGCAAAGTTTATAGTTAAACTGTTCTTATGACTCACTTCCTGTTTCTCTTTTCCCCCCCCCATCCCCCCCCCCCCCCCCCCCCCCCCCCCCCCCAGACGCCAGTATCATAAAAATAAGACGCCTCTGCAAGTTTTGTGACGTCCAACCAACCAGCTGCAGCGGTCGCGGAAGCTGCAAGGTGGAGTGTGACATCACTTCCATTTGCACCCATGATGACGACGTGTGCGTCGCTATTTGGTAAGGGTCCATTTTGATTTAGGTCGTTTTATTAGTCAGGGTTGGAGTCCTTTCCTCGTTCAAACGACCTTTTCTTTGAACCCTCCTTCTTTGTTCCATTTTTTACGTTTTCAATTTTTTAATGCATTTTTTTAGACTGTAGCAGCTAATAGTTGGTGAAATATAGTAAATGGTTGGCTGGTCGCACCACAGTATGATATCACACACTACTCCCATCTGCATATATGTAATTCCAAACCAATGTGATCTCAGTGAATGATGCTGATTTTTTTTTTTTTTATGTTCTTTTCGATTTCCAAGGAGGAAGAAGGACGACAATGTCACATTTGACACTGTCTGCCACAACCCAGCTGACAAGCTGTACGGCCTGGTCCTGGAGGACTACAACAATAGCAAGTGTGAGATGAAGGAAAGAAAAGGAATGGGCTCCTCCTTTTTCATCTGCTCCTGCTCCGAGGATGAGTGCAACCTTGATATCATATTTAACTCCTGTAAGTTCACACGTTTTTTTTTTTTTAAGAATCAGGACCACTTCATTTACAGAATAATCATTGATTGGTGATGAATTCCTTCCTAGGGCAATAGACGCAAAAAAAAAAAATACGGAAGTAATCTTTTTTTAAAAAGTGGAAGTGTATATTTTGTGAGCTGAGGCGTAGAAGGCACGAGAACGGAGCTCACCTGAACGCAGCAGCATGGACAAGCTGTGGACAGAATAGGACTAGTAATTAAAATTAAAATTAAAATTAAAATTAAAATTAAAATTAAAATTAAAATTAAAATTAAAATTAAAATTAAAATTAAAATTAAAATTAAAACTTAAATTATATTTGGATAAAAGTTAAAATAAAAAAAACTTAATTTACATTAGGAAAGCAGGAAGTGAACAAATGTAACAGCTACTGTTTGTAAAAGTCCCAGATGGAGGGGTAGGATTTAATAAGCTTTGCTTCTTCCTACTCCTTTTGGACATATGGAACTGGGAACTGATTATGGGATGCACTCAATTGTAATCTGATGCATGTTCAAATTAAATAAAACATGACCATTACTACTAAGTACAAGAACACAGTCGTCCATATAGTTTATATTGCCAGTAGAAAAGTAGTACAGCACCCAAATGACAGAAACTACATCAAAATGAACAAAAACCACTGTGAAATGGTGCAGAAATTCCAAAGCAGATCATTTGTGTCCCAAGAAAACAGTTCAACAAAAAACATAACATTTTCATATCCTCATTGGGACACTATATGCAAGTTTGTTGATGTTATTAAAGTCCATCGTTAGAGTTTGTTGTTGTCTTTTGCATGCAACAGACCATATTGGACCCCTTTTTTAAATCGTCAGGAATGTTAGGATGTAAGTCGGCTGTGTTAGAACCACAGCAATTTGGGTGTTTTCAAACCAAACATTGTCTTTAATTATACAGATATACTATTCTAAAGCTACAATTTCACTATTTAGTGCTAGTGATGTGGGAACTGCTGTGTTCTAAAATGTTCTTGCTGTACTGTACAAAGCACTTATGTGTAGAAAAATACACATTGTCAGAAATATGTCTGCATAATACAGTATATGGCCAAACATTACTCAGTCCCTGTGAAAAATGGTTAGGATTGTAATGAATTTTTTTTTTAATAAAAAAAACCTTAAATTTTATTAGGAAAGCAGGAAGTGAACAAATGTAAGTTTTTTTAATTTTAATTTTAATTTTAATTTTAATTTTAATTTTAATTTTAATTTTAATTTTAATTTTAATTTTAATTTTAATTTTAATTTTAATTTTAATTTTAATTTTAATTTAATAATGGTTTTATTTCATTTGAACATGCATCAGATTTTTAATTTTAATTTAAATTTTTATCTTAATATAATTCAAGTTTTTAATTTTAATTTTAATTTTAATTTTAATTTTAATTTTAATTTTAATTTTAATTTTAATTTTAATTTTAATTTTAATTTTAATTTTAATTTTAATTTTAATTTGTTACATTTGTTACATTTGTTACATTTGTTCACTTCCTGCTTTCCTAATATAATTTAACAGTTACTGATTGTAAAAGTACCAGATGGAGGGGTAGGATTTAATAAGCTTTGCTTCTTCCTACTCCTTTTGGACATGTGGAACTGTGAACTGATTATGTGATGCATTCAATTGTAATCTGATGCATGTTCAAATGAAATAAAACCATTACCATTACCATTACTACTAAGTACAAGAACACAGTCGTCCATATAGTTTATATTGCCAGTAGAAAAGTAGTACAGCAATAGTGTGTCAACACAACATGATGGAGGACTTTTTCCCATTAATAACCCATTATTATGCTGTTATCATTATTACAATCTCAGTTCATGTCGTCATGTTGGCCACAATGCAATACCGATTCCACGTGTCCTCCAGATACACGATTTGAACAGCTTTATTTGCAGTTACAAGACAGAATCAGATGTGTTTTGACTGTAGCATCCAAGGCAATAATAACAGAGAGTTACAGCGCCTAAGCTTGGCTCGCTGCACAGAGCCAAATTGAAAGCACCTGTACATCACATACCGCGTCAGGGAAATGCGCTCACCACGGGGAATGTCTGCACTTCTTGTCCCGTGTCTCAGTACCGGTAAGACAGTGTTGCAAGAGATGGTATAGAAGTACAATGCAATGCTACCAAGTATGATTGGCAACTTAACTTCATCGGTCAGGTGGAGGCTAATGTACATTGCAATGTTTATGTCGTTTTCTGTCGTCACATATGTCGGTTATGTCGCTCATCTGACTAGTGTCTCAAATTTTGATATGAGTTCATTTAGTCAAAAGTTCGTCAAAATGCAACCCATGTTTTGTTTTTTTTTGCCTAAAATGGATGACTGAAACCAATATTGCTGGCTTCTTGTTTGTTTTGGAATATGGGTTCTTAAAACCTTTCCATGCGTCGTGTCATGACTGACGTCTTCACCAAATTTCATGATGATCCATGAAACAGGTGGCGGGGGCTAATTTTTTTAATATTCAAACATGGGCTCTGTGTGGAGTTTGCATGGGTTTTCTCCGGGTACTCCGGTTTCCTCCCACATTCCAAAAACATGTCTATTATAGAAAACATGTCTAAGTCTATAGACATGTCTATGTCTATTAGCTTATTTAGCCATGTTTATGCTTGTAAAAAACACTAAACTCATCACACAGTAACTTAACACTCCAAAGGTGTACCTAAAAATATACAATGAAGTACCAATATGAGTTTTGAAGTATCCCATTCTGCATTGAGTCTGAGCAAAGCAGTTCATTGGAGGACATGCGGTGTAGAAAATGGTTAGTGCGCAGGCCTCACCGCTAGGAGACCCGAGTTCAATTCCACCTTCAGCCATCTCTGTGTGGAGTTTGCATGTTCTCCCCGTGCATGCGTGGGTTTTCTCCGGGTACTCCGGTTTCCTCCCACATTCCAAAAACATGCTAGGTTAATTAGCGACTCCAAATTATCCATAGGTATGAGTGTGAGTGTGAATGGTTGTTTGTCTATATGTGCCCTGTGATTGGCTGGCGACCAGGCCAGGGTGTACCTTGTCTTTCGCCCAAAGACAGCTGGGATAGGCTCCAGCCTAGTGATTCCATCCTAATAACTAATAAACATTGTAACATTGCCCAAACCTCCTGGTCAAACACTCCAGATGATCAACATTTATTTGAACAGGAAATTGATTATTTTGACACAACCTTCAATGTTCCAAAGTATAAGTTGTGAGCTGTCTTTGTGAGGTACAGTAACAAGTTTGTTGTAAGGAATAACTTCTCGCTCTGCGAAAATCCAAACAAACTGTCTGGAGCCATGTTGAAGATTTCAGACATGTGGTTTCCTGTTCAGAAAAAAAAAAAAAAAAGAGTGAAGTCGAGAGCTTGCCTAGGCAGGCAGCGAGATGCCCTCCCCGGTACTTCCTCCTCCTCTTATTTACACAGCGTTTGCTCCTTGCTGCAATGCTTCCCTTCAAAGTTCTGCTTCGTTGGTTTGATTTGAAACCAACAGTACCGAGCAAACTAGAATAGTTTATTTGCAATACAGACATAATTTAAGCTAAAACCTTTAACGAAAACCCAGGTTTGACCGTATAATGTCATGGAAGAAGCCTTAGACAAGAAAACAATTAGTATTTTATTGTTGGAATAAGTCTGTAAATTCAATATCTGCGCCATAAACACAGCAATAGGTTCATTTTCTTGTTAAAAGCATAGCTAAGCTCCCAGACACAACACCTCCCAAATTTTTAAGTAGATACAATATGTGGTTGACTGGGTCATGGTTTGGAGCACTTTGACTCTGTGGTCGGACAGACATTAACTTTCGCTCTCTGAGACACCAGACATTCCTCAGGGAAGGGTCGGGTTTGTCCTCGGTCCTCGCAAAAATACTTTTTGTATTATTTTGATCCTGTCAATGAAAGGAGAATGTTGTTTTGTTTGCATATTCTTGGACTGTAAACTCAAATCTACTAGTTCTCGTACTACACTAGACTAAAGCTATTCCAGGAGGTTGTTTAAGTTTGGTGTTTCCAGTTTTCTGATTGGGGCGGCATGGCGGTCGAGTGGCGGACCTCACAGCCAGAAACCGCTAGAAACAAACAACCAAAACAAAACTCAATTGTTTTCAAGACATCGAAAAAGATGTCCATAATCATCACACAGCAACTTAACACGTAATAGTTATGAACGCTAAACATGTATTTTGAACATATGGTTTTAAAAAAGGGTTGCACGGTGGTCAAGTGGTTAGCGCGCAGACCTCACAGCTAGGAGACCAGGGTTCAATTCCACCCTTGCCCATCTTTGTGTGGAGTTTGCATGTTCTGCCTCGTGCATGCGTGGGTTTTCTCCGGGTACTCCGGTTTCCTCCCACATTCCAAAAACATGCTAGGTTAATTGGCGACTCCAAATTGTCCATAGGTATGAATGTGAGTGTGAATGGTTGTTTGTCTATATGTGCGCTGTGATTGGCTGGCCACCAGTCCAGGGTGTACCCAGAGTGCTAACCACTAGCGTGGCAATGGTGAGTCACTGAGGAAGCTTTTTTTGGCAGGAGCCAATCACGAGCCATCAGTGCACTTAGAACACGCTTGTCAACCCATTGGAAGTCAGAGCACTTCACTGGCAGTGCTAAATTCCTCACACAGCAACTTAATACTCCAAAGGTGTATATACAAATATACGAACATGTCCCGATATGACTCCAAAGTAAAGTGAAAAATATTAATTCATTTTTTACCGCATATCCTCACGAGGGTCGCAGGGGGTGCTGGAGCCTATCCCAGTCGTCTTCAGGCGAGAGGCGGGGTACACCCTGGACTGGTGGCCAGCCAATCACAGGGCACATATAGACAAACAACCATTCACACTCACATTCATACCTATGGACAATTTGGAGTCGCTAATTAACCTAGCATGTTTTTTTTGGAATGTGGGAGGAAACCGGAGTACCCGCAGAAAACACACGGAGAGAACCCTGGTCTACTAGCTGTGAGGTCTGCGCGCTAACCACTCGACCTCCGTGCAGCCCTTTCTGAAAACCAGTTGTTCAAATTACATGTTTAGAGTTAATAACTGTTAGGTGTTAAGTTGCTGTGTGATGATTATGGCAATGACTTGCAATCAGCTCATTGGGTTTGTCTTCTACTTATTTTGTCCAGACATGGATTCCCAAGTTGCTGTCATCTTGGTGAGCCTGGTTCCACTTCTGGTCATGGCGATTTTGGTCATTACTTCCTTCTACTGTTATCGAGTCTACCGCCAACGCCGAGCTAACGCCAAACGCAAGAAAGGTCCCCCTCTGGACTTTAGTGACGCTCACGCCATTATGGTGGACGACGAAGGTTCGGACAGCAGCTCCACGCACGCCAACAACCTCAACCACAACACCGAGCTCTTGCCAATTGAGCTGGATATCCAAGTGGGAAAAGGTCGTTTTGCGGAAGTTTACAAAGCCAAACTGAAGCAGGGATCCTCGGTCAGTGACGAGCAGGGCTTTGAAACTGTCGCCGTGAAGATTTTTTCATACGAGGAGTACGCCTCATGGAAGAACGAGAAAGACATTTTTTCGGACGCCGACTTGAGACATGAAAACGTGCTCCACTTCCTCACAGCAGAGGAGAGGAAAGTACAGAGACAGTACTGGCTGATCACAGTCTACCAGCCTAGAGGGAACCTCCAAGAGTACTTGATCCACCACGTTGTCAGCTGGCATGACCTGTGGTTACTGGGAGGATCGCTGGCCAGTGGACTGGCACATCTTCACAGTGACCACACTTCATGTGGACGATACAAGGTGCCCATTGCACACAGGGACATTAAGAGCTCCAATATACTCGTGAAGAGTGACCTGACCTGCTGCCTGTGCGACTTTGGACTTGCACTCCGTCTGGACAACACGCTATCTGTGGATGAGCTAGCAAACAGTGGACAGGTAAGCTTTTCTCAATCAATCAGATGTTATTTATGTAGTTTTGAATGAATAAACCATGCAGACTCACACATATATAAATATTCCAGGATGGAATCTGTCTATAGTGCCCCAACTCTAAAAGAACCACGATCCATTCTTCATAGAGAGTCGCCAACGTGTGAATGCTTTTTTTTGGGCACTTCATTCCCTGGGCTAGGTTTTTAGGCGCAAGTTTTTGCTGAGAATTATTTTTATTTTAGTTCATAACTTCAGTTGTTTCCCACACAATCTACCAGGCTACACTATATTAGCCGCTAATGCACTTTAATTGGTCTTTTTTTTTAATTCATTCATTCATTCATTCATTTTCTACCGCTTTTTCCTCACGAGGGTCGCGGGGGGTGGAGCCTATCCGAGCTGTCTTCGGGCGAGAGGCGGGGTACACCCTGGACTGGTCGCCAGCCAATCACAGGGCACATATAGACAAACAACCATTCACACTCACATTCATACCTATGGACAATTTGGAGTCGCCAATTAACCCAGCATGTTTTTGGAATGTGGGAGGAAACTGGAGTACCCGGAGAAAACCCACGCATGCACGGGGAGAACATGCAAACTCCACACAGAGATGGCCGAGGGTGGAATTGAACCCTGGTCTCCTAGCTGTGAGGTCTGCGCGCTAACCACTAGACCGCCGTGCCCGTTTTTTTAATGATTTCTTAAAAGTTCCATCAGAATTATGTTGTGTAACACTGAAACAATGTGTTGGTCTTCAGGTGGGAACTGCCAGGTACATGGCACCAGAGGTCTTGGAGTCCAGGATCAACCTGGAAAACATCGAGTCCTTCAAACAAGCCGACGTGTACTCTATGGCGCTCGTACTATGGGAGATCATCTCCAGGTGTAGTGCTATTGGAGGTAAGATTCTTTGGAGGTAGCAGTGTTAGCCTTTCAGTTTATGCTGAATCACTAGAAGACATCATACTCTTGAGATGGTCAGAGGCACTTCAGCTTGCTAATAGCAACTTTTTATATGGGCAAGCCGTAGCCTAAACAAAACTCAATTGACGACACATCGAAAAAAAACAGGTCAAAAAACAGGTCATTACTGAACGTGGCCATAATCATCACACAGCAACTTAACACGTAACAGTTATGAACGCTAATAATGTATTTTGAACAACTGGTTTTAAAAAAGGGCGGCACGGCGGTCGAGTGGTTAGCGCGCAGACCTCACAGGTAGAAACAAACAGCCAAAACAAAACTCAATTGACGAGACATCGAAAAAGACAGGAGGTCATTCCTGAACGTGGCCATAATCATCACACAGCAACTTAACACGTAACAGTTATGAACTCTAAACATGTATTTTGAACAACTGGTTTTATAAAAGGGCTGCACGGCGGTCGAACGGTTAGCGTGCTGACCTCACAGCTAGGAGACGGGGGTTAAATTCCACCCTCGGCCATCTCTGTGTGGAGTTTACATGTTCTCCCCGTGCATGCGTGGGTTTTCTCCGGGTACTCCGGTTTCCTCCCACATTCCAAAAACATGTCTATTATAGAAAACAACATGTCTATATCTATTAGTTTATTTAGCCATGTTTATGCTTGCAAAAAAAAACACTAAACTCATCACACAGTAACTTAACACTCCAAAGGTGTACCTAAAAATATACAAAGAAGTACCAATATGAGTTTTGAAGTTTCCCATTCTGCATTATGTCGGAGCAAAGCAGTTAATTAGAGGACATGCGGCGTAGAAAGTGGTTAGTGCGCCGGCCAAACAGCTAGGAGACCCGGGTTCAATTCCACCCTCGGTCATCTCCGTGTGGAGTTTGCATGTTCTCCCCATGCATGCGTGGGTTTTCTCAGAGTACTCCGGTTTCCTCCAACATTCCAAAAACATGCTAGGTTAATTAGCGACTCCAAATTGTCCATAGGTATGAATGTGAGTGTGAATGGTTGTTTGCTGGGATCTGTGTTTGTATCCTTACCTATATTATTATTTTTGTGTTTGCAGCGTGATTGAAGTTAGTGTGCCCTGCTGTTTGTTGTTTGCTGAATAAAAAGCCGCAAGTTTGAGACCGTAGCATATAGAGAGCATCGCTTACTATGTCACTGTGAGAACCAAACCCTCGTGTCAAACTTGTGGGAGTCTCAAGAATCCGTCTTATGTCTGATCGTGTGCCCATACTTCTGTCATCCTGTGGCAAAAAACAAGGTCAGGATATGTGCAAATAATAGAAATGGGAGATTATCTGAGGGGCAAACCACGGAGCGCTATTTCATATCGGCACTCAGACGTTTGTTTTCACTTCCTCTTAAATGTCTCGATGGGCCAATTTGTTGCCGTGCCTGCTCTTGTCGCTATTGTGTCAATGCAGTTGATTGAAGGCTGGCTTTGGGCATGGAATTGTCTCCTTTTGGCTTTTTCCTGTTTTTCCCCCCCAACACACTCCACCTTGGGGGGGTTGCTCCTTGAAATATATTTGAGAGGCCAAGCGGCCAACAGTAGTCCCACTTGTTTTTCCTTCCTTGGCACATGTGTACGGCCTGCGGCGACACTTTGAAAATAACACACACCATTTCCTGTTTTGCATGAACACGTTCCCAGCTCTGGTTTCTCTGTCAAGAAACAAGTATAGATGTCTTCTTTTCCGATATGGATACAATGTCTCTGTCTGCAAAAAAGTGCTTGTTGGCATTGCCTGACCAGATCTCACCAGTGGATATTTTGAAAATATCCACGAGTTTGGCTTTTACACTCACTCACTTGACACATCTTCTTCCCATCCAAACACTAAATGTTCTTGCTACCAGGGATTTCTCTGTCATTCTCTGCAGCTCATTTTTATATTTTTGCTCATGTATCGTTGCCCTCTGTCTGTCTCTCGAGTACTTCCTACTCCAGGCAGGTGATGCAGCAGTTCATGACTCTCCCGCTGCATGGAAACACTTGAAAAGCTGTACTCATGCCAACATGGTCTGACTGGGAAGATAAGACGGAAGTCAGGGAGAGGGAGATGGAAAGCAGAAGCTATAAGTGTTTAGTATTGGGACCATTACACCTATACAGGAAGTAAACATTTAATTATTGTTCTTACATTTTTAGATTCAACACTTTTAAATTATGTAAATTCCTGATCCTATCCATCCTGGTCACTCCCAATGAGAACCTCAGCATCCTCATCTCTGGACATGTCCCAAACATCTCAGTCTGGCTTCTCTAACTTTATCTCCAAGGCCTCTAACTTGGAATGCCCCCCTGATGTACTTGTTCCTGATCCTATCCATCCTGGTCACTCCCAATGAGAACCTCAGCATCCTCATCTCTAGCATGTCCTAACCATCTCAGTCTGGCCTCATTAATTTAATCTCCAAGGCCTCTAACTTGGAATGCCCCTCTGATGTACTCGTTCCTGATCCTATCCATCCTGGTCACTCCCAATGAGAACCTCAGCATCCTCATCTCTGGACATGTCCCAAACATCTCAGTCGGGCCTCTCTGACTTTATCTCCAAGGCCTCTAACTTGGAATGCCCCTCTGATGTACTCGTTCCTGATCCTATCCATCTTGGTCACTGCCAATGAGAACCTCAGCATCCTCATCTCTGACATGTCCCAAACACCTCAGTCGGGCCTCTCTAACTTTATCTCCAAGACCTCTAACATGTGATGTCCCTCTGATGTTACTTGTTCCTGATCCTATCCATCCTGGTCACTCCCAGTGAGAACCTCAGCATCCTCATCTCTGCTACTTCCAGTTCTGCTTCCTGTCTTTTCCTCAGTGGTGCTGTTTCTAGACAGTGGCTGATCTCACCACAGTTTTGTATACATAGTTCATATTTTTCTGATAAATAATAAATAATAAAATAATAAAAAAATATATATATAGTTGTAATAAATCACAATAAATATAATGACTAGTTCATATTTTTCAGATAAAAAATAAATAATAAAATAATAATAATAAATAATAGTGGTAGTACTATTGTTAAATTGAAGCTTTGAATGTAGAATCTCAAATGTGCAGGGACCCGCTATAGTCTATCTGCTCCAGTAAAGGACTACCTGGTCCTTTTTCAATCTGTACAAACACTCTAAACACTGAGTTAGGTGGAGATGATTTTTCATGAATGAGACAATTTGCTTTTGCTTCAATAACCGACCCTGAAAAACATCCTCCTTTTGGTGGAGACGTGGTATTCGCTAAAGAATTACATCAGGTTTGTGTTACAGCCCGATTTCCCGCAGCTACAAAGCCAGACAGAAACGTCAGTGAGTCACCGTTCAGAGCTCACATAGCTTCAGACCATGTGTGAACATGTGTCAACATGTGTGCACTCCCACCTCTATTGACTGACACATCCCAGCTCATCATTTTAACAATGGAAGCTCTGCTAAGCGCCAGGGTTTGATGCCACCTGCCTGTGGTGTGTGTGGTTGTGGGGGGTGGGTGACAGATGTGTGAGCAGCGGTCTGTGCATCGATGGCAGTCGGCCACGCAACCACTCTAACGGTTCCTGCACTTTAGGTGCGATATGAGATCTGCCAGGTGAGAACGACATAGTCGTCTGTTGCTAGCGCCAGTCAGTCAGCCGTGAACCGACATTCATTATCATTGGCTTCAATTTTGGTTATGTCAAGGTCAGTCGGTCAGTCTGTGAGAAGCTGACGTCAACAGGTTCCACCTAGGCATAGTTAGCTATTAGCGTTTCTCTGTGTGGAGTTTGCATGTTCTCCCCGTGCATGCGCGCGTTTTCTCCGGGGACTCCGGTTTCCTCCCATGAGTTTATTTAGCCATGTTTATGCTTGCAAAAAACACTAAACTCATCACACAGTAACTTAACACTCCAAATGTGTACCTAAAAATATACAAAGAAGTACCAATATGAGTTTCCCATTCTGTATTGTGTCTGAGCAAAGCAGTTCATTGGAGGACACGCGGCATAGAAAGTGGTTAGTGCGCAGGCCACACAGCTAGGAGACCCGAGTTCAATTCCACCCTCGGCCATCTCTGTGTGGAGTTTGCATGTTCTCCCCGTGCATGCGTGGGTTTTCTCCGGGTACTCCGGTTTCCTCCCACATTCCAAAAACATGCTAGGTTAATTGTCGACTCCAAATTGTCCATAGGTATGAATGTGAGTGTGAATGGTTGTTTGTCTTATATGTGCCCTGTGATTGGCTGGCCACCAGTCCAGGGTGTACCCCGCCTCTCGCCCAAAGACAGCTGGGATAGGCTCCAGCACCCCTCCGCGACCCTCGTGAGGATAAGCGGTAGAAAATGAATGAATAATTACTAAACATTACTGGAGTGGTACGGGCAATGATTAATGACAATTCACTGCTAATGCTATTTAGATAGGAAAAGCTTTTACATTAAGAGGAAATTACTTTAAGGGAAAAGGCGGATCATTAGTCTCTTAAAACAAAGGGGGTGAATAGTGGATGGCAATAGCTGCTTACCTAATGCTAAATGTATATCAACATGGACTGCAGTCAGTATATATGATGCTGTAGTTTACAATTGGAACTAATCATTGTGAGTCTACTGTGGTTTACTTCAGTATTACTTCAGCAACTCCCAGGCAGTGCAAGTACAAGGACTAAAGGGAACGACTACCACTAAGCAAATACAGCAACTGCCCCGCCCCTCGCCCCTTCTCTTCAGAAACAGCCTGAGCATACAAGTGTATGTTTACACAACGATGACCCGGTAAAAACAGGCATGTTTTTTTCTTTGCATTTCGAAAACTTTCGCCGTCAAAACGATCCCAACATGGAAACACGATGTGGTCGTGATGTTGTTTTCACTTACAGTGAAATCAGCACACTTAATATTGCACCCGCTAATAGCACCTAACATCCATTGCCACGGTTGTCTTTGCTTTAGTTAAACAAATACCCTACTATGACTAGATAGGACAGCTCTAGCCTGAGAGGTTTTAAAATTAAAATATATCAAAAAAACTTAAATTATATTAGGAAAATATATATATAAATAAAAATAGTAGTAAAAATAAATATAAAATGTAAAAATTTAAAAACAATAAAACAAAAAAAAACAAATACAAAAAAACCAAAAATTTAAAAAAACAACTTAAATTAGTATATTAGGAAAGCAGGAAGTGAACAAATGTAACAGTTACTGATTGTAAAAGTACCAGATGGAGGGGTACGATTTAATAAGCTTTGCTTCTTCCTACTCCTTTTGGACATGTGGAACTGTGAACTGATTATGTGATGCATTCAATTGTAATCTGATGCATGTTCAAATGAAATTAAACCATTACCATTACCAATTAACATAGCATGTTTTTGGAATGTGGGAGGAAACCGGAGTACAAATAAAAATAAAAATAGTAGTAAAAATAAATAAAAAATAAAAACAATTTAAAAATTAAAAAAAAATAAAAATAAAACAAGAAACATGCAAAATACAAAATAAAAAAACAACTCAAACTATATTAGGAAAGCAGGAAGTGAACAAATGTAACAGTTACTGATTGTAAAAGTACCAGACGGAGGGGTAGGATTTAATAAGCTTTGCTTCTTCCTACTCCTTTTTGGACATGTGGAACTGTGAACTGATTATGGGATGCATTCAATTGTAATCTGATGCATGTTCAAATGAAATAAAACCATTACCATTAGCATATATTCAGGAAAGATAAAGCAATGTGGTTGGTGTAGTTATTGGCCGCCCAGATGTGCAAACCAAAACAAAAACATGCAGGTGAAATGTTTACCGCATAGCCGATATTAAAGTCTTGTTTGCTAGACCAATTTTGGTTTGTTTTGCTGGTATAAAACGATGCTTTCATTGCATTGAAAAGTACAGATCCTGTAGCGACACTACAAGAGAAGATGGGCTGCGTGGGACGAATCCACTCCCAGCCTCATTTGCTGGCTTTCATTTGTCTGTGGTGTGTGAGACACTTGTTTTGTATTCCTCAAAGGCTGTAAAAGTCATTTAACACAGACACACATCGCGTGTATTTGAATTGCTCACAGTGCAGCTGTAACCGATACACGCATTAAAAAAAAAAAAAACGCGTAATACACAATTTGCAGATATCTTTTGTCCCCGGTCCTTAGCCAATGAAAGATGACCCCCTCCGTACACCTCAACGCACCACGCCACCAAGGCCCTCCAGCCCTGAAAGAGTTGATGATCTGACATCTGGAAAGCAGCTGCCCTAACCTCCCCTCATCGTTTCTCCCTCCTGGGACTGAAGGCATTTGTCTGTCTACCGCTTCATGCTTAACTCATACTCCACCATTATCCCCTGAAGGCCCCGCCCGCCTGTGAAACGCCCTCTTAGTCTTTCCAAGCCCTAAATCTGGACCAACTAAATTATAGAGGAGGCATTTTGAAGGAGGGGGGGAAAAAAAAGGCCTTGAGTCTAGCTTTACTTGTCTCTCGTAGGAGTGTTGGCTCTAACTCTTCCTCTGCCTCCGCACAAGGGCGGATATTTCATTTCACTGTTGGGAGGAACAATAAATACAAAAATGTCTCAGGAAACATTCCTGAAGGGTCAACAAGATAAATAACTTACGAGTTACATTGCTTCAGTAGACAAGCGACACAGAAAGCACCCAGATCACTGACAGGAACAAATGGAGTACCTAAAAGTGCTTTATTTTGCTCAAAGGCATTTATCAAGCAAAGAACCACCTGTCTAATAAGTAGCAGACCTTGAAAGCAGCCTGGCTATGAGGTCGTCGAACAGCGTTGAACATACATCACAGCCTATTAAAAACAATAATAATAATTAGGGATGTCCGATAAATATTGGTACTGATCATTATCGGCCCGATATCAGCATAAGAATGTGATATCGGTTGATTAAAATTCCTCACACAGCAACTTAATACTCCAAAGGTGTATATACAAATATACGAACATGTCCCTATATGACTCCAAAGTAAAAAAATATTCATTCATTTTCTACCACTTATCCTCACAAGGGTCGCGGGGGTGCTGGAGCCTATCCCAGCTGTCTTCGGGCGAGAGGCGGGGTACACCCTGGACTGGTGGCCAGCCAATCACAGGGCACATATAGACAAACAACCATTCACACTCACATTCATACCTATGGACAATTTGGAGTCGCTAATTAACCTAGCATGTTTTTGGAATGTGGGAGGAAACCGGAGTACCCGGAGAAAACCCACGCATGCACGGGGAGAACATGCAAACTCCACACAGAGATGGCTGAGGGTGGAATTGAACCCGGGTCTCCTAGCTGTGAGGCCTGAGTGCTAACCATACGTCCGCCGTGCAGCCCTTTTTTAAAACCAGATGTTCAAAATACATGTTTAGCGTTCATAACTGTTACGTGTTAAGTTGCTGTGTGATGATTATGGCCACGTTCAGTAATGACCTCCTGTCTTTTTCAATGTCTCGAAAACAATTGAGTTTTGCTTTGGCTGTTTGTTTCTAGCAGTTTTTAGCTGTGAGGTGTGTGCATGCACGGGGGACAGAACATGCAAACTCCACACAGAGATGGCCGAGGGTGGAATTGAACTCGGGTCTCATAGCTGTGAGGTCTGCGCGCTAACCTCTCAATCGCCGTGCAGCCCTTTTTTTAAAACCAGATGTTCAAAATACATGTTTAGCGTTCATAACTGTTATGTGTTAAGTTGCTGTGTGATGATTATGGCCACGTTCAGTAATTTAGTAAGTTTGTTTCTAGCGGTTTCTAGCTGTGAGGTCTGTGCATGCAGAACATGCAAACTCCACACAGAGATGCCTGAAGGTGGAATTGAACCTTGGTCTCCTAGCTGTGAGGTCTGCGCGCTAACCACATGACCACCGTGCAGCCTGTTTAGTAATTTTTTAAAAATGAAAATTGGTGTAAAACTGGTCTCAAACTCAACTTAACTTGGTGTCTTAGTGAAGCCGGGCCACAAATGTAGTCCACAAAAAAAGGGTTTCATGTGGCGTTTACATGTTGTGCTGTCATGTTTGTGTTGTGCACCGTGATTGTAAAAGTGTTCTGTCTTTGTTCATGCAGAGGTAAAAGAGTATGAACCTCCCTTCGGAAACTTGAGGGAGCACCCGTGTGTCGAGAGCATGAAGGACAGCGTCCTCCGAGACAGAGGAAGACCTGAGATTCCCAACAGCTGGATCAACCACACGGTAAGAGATTCGGGAACACCCAAAAACCCAAAAGTCAAGTTATTCACAGATGCCAATATTTAGTTTCTTTAATTTGACAGATGACTTCTTGGCCACCGCAAAACATAGCTGGAAACTTAGCCGTCAATGTTATTTTAATACACTGACTGGGATTTTTGGGCGGTGTCATGTGATTTAATCTGGGCGGACATGAACTGTGAGAACAAAAACCCAAGGAAATGAACCGGCATCTCTTTAGCGGACAGCCCTAATAATGCTATCTGTTGGATATATTCAGACATGACAGTACTGCAACTGTAAGTTTAGCCGGGTTCCAGCTGGTGTGGGTGGGGAGGAATTGCAGAGTGGAGGCATTGTTGGTATGTGACAGAGCCAACAGATGATGCAGCACAGGACATTTAGCTAAAAGAATGCATCAGTGTGGATATTGAACCGTCTCGATTCATATTACTTCGACATATTGTTAGGATTTATTTACATTCCTCTCGGGGCTCATTTGTCACAGGCTGTTAAAGTAGTCACGTTTTTGGGTACTACACTACTGCACCCGAGTTCATTAACTCATAAGAGTTCATGATAAGAGTCCTGTCTTTCATCAGAAAAAAAAATGTAGTTCTACCTTTTACCGTTCTTGAGTAATCAGCAGTAGAACATAGGTAAGTTTCAGGAAAATATCAGTTCCCGACTAAAAAATGAAAAGATACATTTCGAGCCAAACTTTCACCCTTCCATCCATCCATTTTCTATACCGCTTATCCTCATTAGGGTCGTGGGCATGCTGGAGCCTATCCCAGCTGTCTGGATTGGTCGCCAGCCAATCACAGGGTGTCCAGGGTGACTGTTAAAGTAGTCACGTTTTTGGATACTACACTACTGCACCCAAAGAACCTCGTAGAACCTAGGTAGGTTTCAGGAAAATATCAGTTCCCGACTAAAAAGTGAAAAGATACATTTCGAGCCAAACTTTCACCCTTCCATTTATCCATTTTCTATACCGCTTATCCTCATTAGATTTGTGGGCATGCTGGAGCCTATCCCAGCTGTCTGGATTGGTCTACCTTTTCCCGTTCTTTAGTCATCAGCAATAGAACATGGGTAGGTTTCAGGAAAATATCCGTTCCCGACTAAAAAGTGAAAACATACATTTCGAGCCCAACTTTCATCCATCCATCCATCCATTTTCTATACCGCTTGGATTGGATTGGTCTACCTTTTCCCGTTCTTTAGTAATCAGCAGTAGAACATAGGTAGTGAAAAAAGATACATTTTTCATCTCCTGATATGGAGATGATAACTCATATGGAGTTGTATGGCTATATAAACATAGAACCTACCAAAAGAATAAGAGTCCTGTCTTTCATCAGAAAAAAAAGATTTAGTTCTACCTTTTACCGTTCTTTAGTAATCAGCAGTAGAACATAGGTAAGTTTCAGGAAAATATCCGTTCCCGACTAAAAAGTGAAAAGATACATTTCGAGCCTAACTTTCACCCTTCCATCCATCCATTTTCTATACCGCTTGGATTGGATTGGTTTACCTTTTCCCGTTCTTTAGTAATCAGCAGTAGAACATAGGTACGTTTCAGGAAAATATCTGTTCCCGACTAAAACATGAAAAGATACATTTCGAGCCTAACTTTCACCCTTCAATCAATTCATTTTCTATACCGCTTATCCTCACTAGGGTTGTGGGCATGCTGGAGCCTATCCCAGCTGTCTGGATTGGTCTAATTTTTCTTGTTCTTTAGTAATCAGCAGTAGAACATAGGTATGTTTCAGGAAAATATCCGTTCCCGACTAAAAAGTGAAAAGATACATTTCGAGCCTAACTTTCACCCTTCCATCCATCCATCCATTTTCAATACCGCTTATCCTCACTACGGTCGTGGGCATGCCTATCCCAGCTGTCTGGATTGGTCCAGGGTGTCCAGGCTGTACCCCGCCTCTCGCCTGAAGACAGCTGGGATAGGCTCCAGCATATTTCCATGACCCTAGTGAGGATAAGCGGCATAGAAAATGGAAGGATGGATGGTTGGGTGGGCGGGTGGATGGATGGGTGGAAACCAGCAGGAAGCACAAATCCAAGGAAATACAGCTGGAATAGGTGCAGATTCTGGAAAATCTAAAAAAGTTTTCTGTGCGGGTTATTGTGTGTAGCGGCTCTATAGGACCACAACTCAATACAAAGGGTCAAAAAATGAACATAATAGATCCCCTTTAATAACAAAAAGGGCCAGTTTAGCATACAATGGAATTGCCTGACGATACCTGTGCTCTGCCATTCTCCCGACAGGGCATCCAGATGGTGTGTTCCTCCATAGAGGACTGCTGGGACCACGACCCAGAAGCCCGCCTGACAGCCCAGTGTGTTGCCGAGCGCTTTGACGACATGGAGTACCTGGACAAGCTGTCAGACTGCTCCGACTCTGAGGAAAAGATCCCCGAGGAAATCATTGTAGTGGACGAGAAGTAGAGTCAGTCAAAAAAAACAAAACAAAAACACTGCCCCCTTCTGGTTGGCAGAAGAATAACACGAAACAGACTGGAAATTTCATGGACCATCAGGGATATCACAATATAAAGCTTTTCATACTTTTGCACTTTATTAGTACCTATGCACACTAAATATGCATATATGCAGTGTCAAATAATTTTCAGGCATATGAAAGAAATAACACTAATTTCATTTCATCATTTCATGGATGGTGCAGGTTTGACTTATTCTCAGATTTTAAAAAAATGGCCATTTGTTAGCATTAAAAGCCGTTTTAAAACCAAAAAAGTAATATATAAATATACAGATATATCTAAAAACTATGGTCAAATATGTGTGTAATAGAATAGTGTCATACGTATACAATAAATGAGTCTGGGGGGGGCGGGGCTTTATGGTCTAACCTGCTGCTTGTTAATAATGCCAAACTATTTATGCATACCATGCTTAGAAAATAAACTATATAACATGTTTTTGTATGTGTAAGTGTTAGCGGATGATACATAAAGTATTGGTGTTATTGTTTTCATGGGTTTGTCAGCTGGTTTTGAGCAAGCCAGTGAAAGTTTGTGTATTTTAAAGCTTTAATAGATATTTGCGATGTTCGATTATTGAAAAAATATATATAAAATTGCCTTTTAATAATATGTAAATAAACTGAGCATAAGCTTGGAAGAGAGAGAAATCTCCCATTCTTTTCATTTCTTCATATACTATATATATATATATATATATATATATATATATATATATATTTGTCATTGTTTGCATAATTATATTTCTTACTAAGTGTCCTGTCCTGTGGTTTTGTGCTTTTGCTGTAGTTTTGTTTTTGTTTTATTTTGTGGCGATTAATTATTATTAATTAATTATTAATTATTTCTTGAACGCAACTACTTCTCACCCCAATAAGCCAAAATGGAACCTTAGAAAGTTTCAAGTGCCATCATTTTAGTAAAGAAGTTGGAAAAACACTACTGAATTCAGGAAGTAACTCATGACAAAACAGGAAGTGATGTCCGTGTTGCGTCTTGCTGCCTTATCGTGTCACATCAAGAGTGTCTTCAGTGAAGGTAAAGTTATATTATTATTATTATTATATTATATATGGTGCGTGTATTCCTTTCAGCTGTCATTGATATGCATTTAGAATTGTTATAAACGTATAAAAAACGTTTTTTTTATTGAGAGAGTCATTCACATTATTGACAACCTCCGAAGCTGACTTTCGCTTCCGGTTGACATTTTGTTAGCAAACTAGCTTCTTTGTCAGTAGCAAATGACTTTTTGTTATTAAAAAAATTCTTTTCGAACTCAATTGGACGCTCATATTATTATTAATTAATAACATCACAAGGCGCGGGATATTTTGTGCGCTAACCGAACAATGTACACAAATGGAGGCAAGAATTTTGGCGGTCAATTGAGGTAATGTGTGAAATATTTGTCTGTTGAAATGTGTTGAATTGTACATACCGTTTTCATTCTTTAAGTAGTTATTAATAATAATTTATTTTGATGATTTTATTTGGGGCTGTCAATGGCGGTAACATTAATTATCCTTTTCAGTGTATGCTCACGGAGCATTTGTTTCGCCTGACCGCTGTTTCCACTTGGACGCATTTCAGTGCAGCACACAACATTCAGCGGTAGGTAAGTTTTCTGTGATTATTTTCGTCGATTCTGGACTCGTTTTTTTTCACTATGTTGACCCTGAAGCATGATTCAGTATATAAATCTGTTAATATTGGAAGGTCTCTGTATAGCAGCGTGGCTGGGCATGTAAACCAATGTTTCTAGTGTTAATACTCATAACACATACACAGCAATATACAACACCATATATGTATCTCCAACTCACAAACACGTCTGTAGTCCTTTCCTCCTCAGAACTACACTACGAACATCATAATCACTTATTTTTCTTTTAAGAAAACAACACAAAACCATTATCAAATGATTAAAATATACTGTTATGGATTTAAATATTAATAAGAATGATCATCAGGATATACTAAGAACGTTAATTCATATTATTGCATTGCAAACTTAAGTAACTGTTTATAAATATAATGAATTCATTGTTGTTTATTTTCTGAACATTGCCTGCATTTTGTCTTTACACCAGACGGGGGCGGTGTTGTACTACTGGAGTACTGCAAGTAACTGCATGAGATGTATCTGTGGAGAATTGGATGGAATCAGGTACATGCTTGTTTGTGTGTTTGTTTTTTTTATGACCTTGGCATATTCTAATGATACAATTAATACTTAATTTCTGACATATTATTAAATATTACACAAATTAACAAATTACTTTATAACACAAAAGTTAAAATGTTGATGTTTGTGCGGGTAACTTAGCATATGTCATTTTATACTTTTAAAAATCAATAAAAGACAATATATATGTATACAGTACAGTCATTGGTCACCACTTAACGGTTAATTAAGTTATGTTTTAACATGTTTTTCTCCCTTAATACTAAGAAGTTCCATTAAAAAAATTTGATTGATGATCGAAAACATTTAAATGAGACAAATATGCCAACAAATAAATGGAAATATAGAAAACAATCTGCAAATGTGCACCACTATAAAATATCGAGCATATTTTATTTTTGTATCCATGTTTTGTTGTGGATGTTACTGCAGTATGCATTCATACTTAATGTTGTGTACTATATGTATACTGTATAGGTAAACTCACTCAACCCTGAGGTGGTCTTTGCAAATAATCAGATGGAAATGTTCTCCCGCCAGTCATTCCTTCATGCAGGGTTACCATGGCGACACGGCATCCATCAATTAAACCTGGAGGAACCCCTTCGCTTGGCGTTGAGTAATAAACAATTTTTCACGCTTCAGTGGAGACCTCCACACTTAAAGAGCAGCCAAACTCCCAAGACGTTTTCCTTCAGGCACAGTGGAATCTCGTATTTGTCTGAATCCGTTCCTAAAGGTCAAACAGAAATGTGGCAATAACTTTTTATCAAAAAACAAGGATTCTTCCGTACATGGTAAGTCTTTTATTTCCTGAATTTGACGTCAACCCACGAACCCGAAGAAATGTTAAAAATAGAATAATAGTCAAACAGACACGTTCATTGCAATCAGTTCTTCAAACCAGATAACAGTAAAATATATACAGGGAAGATGCCACTCCACATAATTGCTTCCATCCGTCATCCCCAACATGGTGTCATACTGATTTAGTCACCAATTTACTGCTAAATATTATTTAATCTGTTATGAATATGAATTTTTACACATTGAAATCAATCATTGTGTATTTTAACAGATGCAGCAAGGACAATGGTTATGTCCACGTCTTTAAATATGTTGGTTTCAGTATCTTTAAGGTAGAAAAGAAGGTTTTAAACAGATCATTTTTCTATGCTCTAACTACAAAAATAGTCAGTTTATAAATGAGGAATCCTACTTTGTGGAAATTCTTTTATCACAATCGGGTCTGGAATTAATTACCGTAAATTCCAGACCTGAATACAAACTGAACCCACTAAATTTAAAGCGAAAACAAATGTGTTCATATACAGTATAAGCCACAAGTGTCCACATTGTAACTAACATGGGATATTTACACAGAAACCAACACTATAAACCTTGCAATCCTACCTGCACTCGGTGTTGCCACAGTCACAGAGACACTTTTTTTCATCAGAGTTGAACAGTTGCTGCGACTCAAGCAGTCCAAGCTGAAGCTGGAGTAATTCCACACTTGATCAAACTTACTTAAGATTTGTCAGATCAAAGTACTGTACAGACTAAACTTAGGAATGAAACCCAGGAAATGCAACAAAATGGAGAGCGTACAAGGATATTCAAGAGTCAAATTGTATTTTGAGTACTATAAATTTGTACATGTTGGTAGTCCCCCCTGACAGGGTGAGTTAGTACAAGCCACGAGTGTCCGCATTGTAACTAACATGGGATATTTACACAGAAATCAACACTATAAACCTTGCAATCCTACCTGCATTCAGTGTTGCCACAGTTACTAGTTACTGTATCTCTGGTGAGTGAGACACTTTTTTTTGAACAGTCGCCGCGGCTCAAGCAGTCCAATCAGAAGTTGGAATAATTCCACACTTGATCAAACTTACTTAAGATTTGTCAGATCAAAGTACTGTACAGACTGAACTTAAGAATGAAACCCAGGAAATGCAACAAAACGGAAAGATGTTCAAGTACGATTTGTGTACTATAAATTTGTACATGTTGGTAGCCCCCCCACCCCCTTGACAGGATGAGTTAGCCATTAATTCAATTAGAACTGGCACTTCATCAGTTTGTATGTACGCAGCCCTGGCATTGTGTAAGTATGTCATAACTGCTTCCGTGTGTTTCCCGACACAATCCTGCATGGACAAATAACTTCCCCCCCCAGAAAGGTAAAAACGAAAAAACTTGTTTCCGTTTCCGTGTGGGCAGCGCCTAAAGGCTTTGTCTTCCAATCTCAGCCTGCCAAGGTCGTTTTCCCCAGTTCGAGATCGGTCCTGTTGTAAGCGTTGATCTGATTTACTGCAAACTCTGTGCTTCCATTTTCTTGTGTGATGTTATGCTGATACTTGAGGTGGTTGCTATCAATACATATTTACATATTGTACGTTTATCTGTCTACTGATCCGCTGGTCAGATGGTTGTCTGTCTGTCTGTAGTGCATTTTATCCGTCGATCCACCTATGAGTGTGTCTGTGTCTATTTGTCGATATATCCACAGTACCTAGCCTGTCTCTTCACTGTTTTCACTGTTTTTCCGTCTTGTCAATCATCCGTCTGTTAGTCACTCTATTTTCCAGTGATTCTTCCATTTGTCCGTTTTGTCTTATCAATCTTGCTATCCGTTTAAAATTAAAATGTTGAATTTTAAAATAAAAATGTAAATGATGAATTTTCTAATTTTAATTGAAATTTTAATTTTAAAATGTTGTATTTAAAAATTTTAATTACAATTAAAATTTTAATTTTAAAATGTTGAATTAAATTTTTTTAATTAAAATTAATTTTTTTAAATGGTGAATTTAAAAATAAAAAAATTAAATTAAAATTACAAAAAAAAAACAAACTTAAACTAGTGCATTTATCCGTCGATCCACCTATCAGTCTGTCTGTGTCTATTTGTCGATATATCCACAGTACCTAGCCTGTCTCTTCACTGTCTTCACTGTTTTTCCCTGTCTTGTCAATCATCTGTCTATCAGTCACTATATTTTCCAGTGATTCTTCCATTTCTCCGTTTGTCTTAATCTTGGTATCCGTTTAAAATTAAAATGTTGAATTTTAAAATTCAAATTCAAATGATGAATTTTAAAATTTTCATTAAAATTTTAATTTTAAAATGTTGTATTTAAAAATTTTAATTACAATTAAAACTTTAATTTTAAAATGTTGAATTAAAATTTTTTAATTAAAATTAAATTTTTTAAATGGTGAATTTAAAAATAAAAAATTTAAATTAAAATTACAAAAAAAAACCCAAACTTAAACTAGTGCATTTATCCGTCGATCCACCTATCAGTCTGTCTGTGTCTATTTGTCGATATATCCACAGTACCTAGCCTGTCTCTTCACTGTCTTCACTGTTTTTCCCTGTCTTGTCAATCATCTGTCTATCAGTCACTATATTTTCCAGTGATTCTTCCATTTCTCCATTTGTCTTAATCTTGGTATCCGTTTAAAATTAAAATGTTGAATTTTAAAATTAAAATTCAAATGATGAATTTTAAAATTTTCATTAAAATTTTAATTTTAAAATGTTGTATTTAAAAATTTTAATTACAATTAAAATTTTAATTTTAAAATGTTGAATTACATTTTTTTAATTAAAATTAAAATTTTTAAATGTTGAATTTAAAAATAAAAAAAATAAATTGAAATTACAAAAAAACCCCAAACTTAAACTATATTAGGAAAGCAGGAAGTGAACAAATGTAACAGTTACTGATTGTAAAAGTACCAGATGGAGGGGTAGGATTTAATAAGCTTTGCTTCTTCCTACTCCTTTTGGACATGTGGAACTGTGAACTGATTATGGGATGCATTCAATTGTAATCTGATGCATATTCAAATGAAATAAAACCATTACTTACATTATTTAAAGTATCGATATTTCAGTATCGTTTCGCACAGCATTTTTTCATCTTAAAAACATAGCCCGACTCCGTCCGTCACTATATTTTCCAGTGATTCTTCCATTTGTCCGTTTGTCTTATCAATCCTGCTATCCGTTTAACTATCTTTTTGAGTGTGAAGTGACTTATTTTGCACTGAAAACCTAAGCGTTTTGCGACCACCCAAAGCAATGAAGTGTGTAATCTCGGCCAACAATTTCAGGGGCTGTCACTGCCAGTCATCTGTTATTTTCTCTACCAACGCAAGACCGAAGTTAGCCTCTCAGCAAAGTGACAAAGGGTCTATTTGTCAAGCTGAGGTGTGAATGTGTAAGGATACGCTTACAGCAGTTGTCAACAAGGAGTGGTATTTTTTCCGGCTAGAGAAAGTAGACTTTCCTTCTATTTGAACTTCAGGACCCTTTCATAAGAGTTCATGTACAGATTTCTTGAACCAAAAAAAAAAAAAAAAAAGTGGGTCCTTCACTTTTCTTTGCTATTCCTCAACTTTGTAAGTGGTAAAAAAAAAAAAAAAAAAATCTTATCAGCTTTTCTGTAGCATGCCAATAAAAAGTGAAGCATCACTTCAGGCTCTCTTTGCTATGTCAGACAGGCGGGAATCAATCTTGATGGATGTAGTTGACTGTGATTTTTTTTTTATAGCAAATGTCCTTGTTGAGATTTGGATTTATGTTTGATACTCCTTGTATAAGTTAGCATGTAGTTATTTTGTTCTTTTAATGACCATTATCACAATAGGGATTTTACCATAACTTTTAACCAAATTTTATCTACCCGGAGACCAAAACATAAGAGGTACATACTTGCTAAATGTACTGCAAAAAAAGGTCAGTAAGGATAATTCATAATGCCGCCTACAGAGAACATACTAACTCCTTATTTCTAAAATCACAAATACTTCAACTTGCTGATATAGTAGCTAAAATAATGCATACCATATCTTACTTATTGTGTGGAAATATGGGCTATAATAACTATAAAAGCAATCTTCACTTGCTAAATGTACTGCGAAAAAGGTCAGTAAGGATAATTCATAATGCCGCCTACAGAGAACATACTAACTTCCTTATTTCACACTCTTTATTGCTCTCTGGTTCTACCATATCTTAATTATTGTGTGGAAATATGGGGTAATAACTATAAAAGCAATCTTCACTCGCTAAATGTACTGCAAAAAAGGTCAGTAAGGATAATTCATAATGCCGCCAAATGTGGCCCGCAGGACACTAGTTTGAGGCCCCCGCCTTGATATGAAAGTTTAATGTTTGATATGGATGCTGTATGGTATCATGTACCCAGAAAAAAATGATTACGTTTGATTAATGTTCATGTTAAAGGTTAAATAACTGTTAATAGTTATCCTCCCTATCCGTGTGGAAGTGGTAAGTTTTTGGCTATTTAAGTTTAAAGGAAATAACTTGAAGGCTACCGTTTAGGTCGCTATAGCTCTCTAGTTTGCGAGTTAGCATGTGTCTCAAGACCCTGCAGTTGCGCAATATGTTGTAAATAAAAAGAGTATAAATGTGACTATAGGGGTGTTATGTCATGTCTACAGGGCTCTAATAATGCTTTGTTCATTTTAATCTGGAAAATTTGTCTACCCACCAACTATATGTGGTTTCTTAAGTTTTTATTATTTGCCGTTTTATTATTATTATATTTATTTATTACTGACTTTCTTTATTCTTGATTTGTTTATTTATTTTTCATCTTATTTTGTGTAGAAAAAATAAGTTATTTGGGAAAAGTTTGTATATTTTTCTGTTTTTAATAAATGCGTTTTTTGTTTTTTTGTTTTTTGGAAAACCTTTTTTTGGAAACCCAGCCTTAGCCCCAGACCCTAGCTCCAGTGGCCCCCAGGTAAATTGTGTTTGAGACCCCTGATATACATTGTACAGTTATTTTTTTTGACATATTTCTTATAATTCTTGATATATAAGTTTGAGTCCACCTCAACTTTAAATCCTGACTCATTTTGACTTGAGTCAGCGGGTTCGGGTATTATTGACAACAGTGATACATTTCCAATGACGTCCAAATTGTCAAGAATAGAGAGTTTTCGTAAAGTCTCCCTCATCTTTGCTGATTCATGCATTTGGCACCAAAGTTAGAAATCAGCAGAGATTTTCAGTATGGGAAAAACTGTCATTGCCTCGGGTCCACAAGTCTCAAAACCAAAACTAATTCATCATATTCATTGGAAAGATTAACTACAGCATAAATCCCGACGTGATAAATTATTGGATAATTGTGATTTATGCTCCTATTTCTTATTAAATGAAACTGCGTGGTAATTGACGGAATATAACATTCATGTTAAGACACACGGTGAAAGCCAAAGTTCTCACTCAAGACTTGTGTGTTTTTTTTTTTTTTTTACAGTAAACCCCTAGTACAATGTATTTCTTGGGATTTGATGGACCATGTTCTCCAGAGCGCCTTTGACTCTTGGGGAAATGAGGCACGCTCCGAGTGAAATGAGGTGTCACTGATGAGGCCACTCAGGTAACCCTGGTAGAACCTCACCAAGTAGTGTCTCATTACTCATAACGTGTTTAATCATTGGACTCATGGCTGTCAGGTACCGCCAAAAACGTCATTTTTTGTACACATACATGAATTAAAACGGACTGAAAATCATGCATAATTTGTGTCCTAATTAAACAACAATACTGTCTAAATATTATATTTCCCAATCCACACAGGTATCATATTGTTACTTGCACATTACTTACAGACATAGTCTCTAAGGTTAAAAATAACCAATCACCTAAAAACGTTATCCAATACTTCTCTACAAGAGAGGAGAAATATGATCTCAGGGAAGAACTACATTTGAAACACTTATATGCTAGGACTACGTTAAAAAGCCATAGCATTTCAGTATGTGGAATCAAACTATGGGATGGATTGAGTAAGGACCTCAAACAATGCACAACGATGAGCCAATTCAAGAAACAATACAAGCAGTTGATGTTTGCTAAATACAAGGATGAAGAGTCTTGAACCAGTCATGATGTGCTATATATATCACTATATTGACACTTACTATGGTACCCATTATGTCATTGGATGCTCATATCACCTCGTACTTCGGTACGTGACAAAAATTAAAATGTTGAATTTTAAAATTGAAATTAAAATGATGAATTTTCAAATTAAAATTAAAATGATGAATTTTTAAATTTTAAGTAAAATTTTAATTTTAAAATGTTGGATTAAAAGATTTTAATTAAAAGTAAAATTTTAATTTTAAAATGTTGAATTTAAAAAATGTAATTAAAAGTAAAATTTTAAAATGTTGAATTTAAAAATAAAAAATTAAAATTACAAAAAAAAAACAAAAATAAACTATATTAGGAAAGCAGGAAGTGAACAAATGTAACAGTTACTGATTTTAAAAGTACCAGATGGAGGGCTAGGATTTAATAAGCTTTGCTTCTTCCTACTCCTTTTGGACATGTGGAACTGTGAACTGATTATGTGATGCATTCAATTGTAATCTGATGCATGTTCAAATGAAATAAAACCATTACCATTACCAATAAAAGAATAGAGAACAGGCTGAATAGGTGTAATATATGCTAACACAATGGTTATTCAGCTACACAAAAAATAAACATGAACAGAAAAGGTGTCCAGTGTTTATGTGACATAAACAGTTTTTTTCATTTATTCCCCTCCAAGTCGCTCTGGAGGGGCGGCACGGCGGTCTAGTGGTTAGCGCGCAGACCTCACAGCTAGAAGACCAGGGTTCAATTCCACCCTCGGCCATCTCTGTGTGGAGTTTGCATGTTCTCCCCGTGCATGCGTGGGTTCTCTCCGGGTACTCCGGTTTCCTCCCACATTCCAAAAACATGCTAGGTTAATTAGCGACTCCAAATTGTCCATAGGTATAATGTGAGTGTGAATGGTTGTTTGTTTCTATATGTGCCCTGTGATTGGCTGGCGACCAGTCCAGGGTGTACCCCGCCTCTCGCCCGAAGACAGCTGGGATAGGTTCCAGCACCCCCCGCGACCCTTGTGAGGAAAACACAGTAGAAAATGAATGAAGTCGCAGGAACAGCCAATCTATGAAAAAAAGTGCGATTTATAGTCCGGAAAATTAGATTAGATTAGATTCAACTTTATTGTTATTGCTCATGTCACTGGTACAGGGCAACAAAATGCAGTTAGCATCCAACCAGAAGTGCAATTTTATAAGTACCTTAGTAGTAAGTAAATGTAGAAAAAAAATGGACAGATCTATGTAAAAAACTATAACAGGCTATAATACGGTTAATGTGATGCTTACAGATATCCGATATCAGTTTTTAAGCATGCACCCTAAAGCATCAGATCAAATTCAGTGGTTTTCATTCACCAACATGTGTACAATATCTCTCAATGTATACTGAATCCCAATCAGAAAGCGGTAGAGGACTTATATATATAAAAACAAATGGTCAAAAGGGCTGACATTCTAACAACAGATTCCTCTAAAAGCCGTGGTAAAAATGCATTGAAATGTACAAAGAGGAGCATGAAGACTACAGTCCTTTTGACCTTTTGTCTCCTACTGTGTGTCTTTGAAAAAAAAAAAAAAAAAGTACAAGGTGCAAAGAGAGTTTCTTGCCAAGTGCCTTGAGCTTTGTGCTATGCTGGCCTTTGGCAGAGTCAGGCAGTATAATAACCCAGGAAGGGGCGAGTAGAAAAATACTCTTGTGTGTAATCTTATTGCGATAAAAACACAAAAGAAAGACGAAAACCAATGCAAACTAAAGCACCAACCATTTTGAGACAAAGATCCCAAATCTCAGCCATGAACCAAGGTCCAAGTCCCAAAGATCGACACATTGGCGACCTCTGCTCTTGTTCTGTACGCTCTTGTTATAACCCAACGGGAACATTCATTCATTCATTCATTTTCTACCGCTTATCCTAACTGGTGCTGGAGCCTATCCCAGCTGTCTTCGGGCGAGAGGCGGAGTACACCCTGGACTGTTTGCCAGCCAATCACAGGGCACATATAGACAAACAACCATTCACACTCACATTCATACCTATGGACAATTTGGAGTCGCTAATTAACCTAGCATGTTTTTAGGAATGTGGGAGGAAACCGGAGTACCCGGAGAAAAAACCCACGCATGCACGGGGAGAACATGCAAACTCCACACAGAAATGGCCGAGGGTGGAATTGAACTCGGGTCTCCTAGCTGTGTGGCCTGCGCACTAACCACTTTCTATGCCGCATGTCCTCCAATGAACTCCTTTGCTCAGACACAATGCAGAATGGGAAACTTCAAAACTCATATTGGTACTTCTTTGTATATTTTTAGGTACACCTTTGGAGTGTTAAGTTACTGTGTGATGAGTTTAGTGTTTTTGTCCAAGTATAAACATGGCTAAATAAACTAATAGACATAGACATGTTGTTTTCTATAATAGACATGTTTTTGGAATGTGGGAGGAAACCGGAGTACCCGGAGAAAACCCACACATGCACGGGGAGAACATGCAAACTCCACACAGAGATGGCCGAGGGTGGACTTGAACCCTGGTCTCTTAGCTGTGAGGTCTGCGCGCTAACCACTCGTTTGTAAGACTTGTGAGCAAATAGTCTCAGCGAAAACGTTTGTCCACCACCTGTGCCACCGCACTCTCCAGGATGACCTCCATCAATTTCCATAATCATCCCCATCCATCTTTCATCTCTTCCAACTCGACGTGATCACGCTCTTATCTCCTCTTCCTCCATGATAGCCTCGATCCATAGCTCCGTTGAGATGACTCAATCGACAGAGCAATTTTCCGACATGAATATTTCATTTAAGGGTCAAATCATTCCATTTTTGAAAGAAAAAAAAACATAGTGTGTAAATATTATATCTGCAAAAGAAGGATGGGAATAGTAAGTGTGTTTAAAAGATTAACCAGGATTGTTTTTTTCATTCATTCATTCATTCATTTTCTACCGGTTACACCCTGGACTGTTTGCCAGCCAATCACAGGGCACATATAGACAAACAACCATTCACACTCACATTCATACCTATGGACAATTTGGAGTCGCTAATTAACCTAGCATGTTTTTTTTTGGAATGTGGGAGGAAACCGGAGTACCCGGAAAAGAAAACCCACGCATGCACGGGGAGAACATGCAAACTCCACACAGAGATGGCCGAGGTTGGAATCGAACTCGGGTCTCCTGCGCACTAACCACTTTCTATGCCGCATGTCCTCCAATGAACTGCTTTGCTCAGACACAATGCAGAATGGGAAACTTCAAAACTCATATTGGTACTTCTTTGTATATTTTTAGGTACACCTTTTGGAGTGTTAAGTTACTGTGTGATGAGTTTAGTGTTTTTTTGCAAGCATAAACACGTGGCATGCGTGGGTTTTTCTCCGGGTACTTCGGTTTCCTCCCACATTCCAAAAACATGCTAGCTTAATTAGCGACTCCAAATTGTCCATAGGTATGAATGTGAGTGTGAATGGTTGTTTGTCTATATGTGCCCTGTGATTGGCTGGCTGGCGACCAGTCCAGGGTGTACCCCGCCTCTCGCCCGAAGACAGCTGGGATAGGCTCCAGCACCCCCCGCGACCTTCGTGAGGAAAAGCACTAGAAAATGAATGATTGAATATTGATTACTTAATCTATTTTCGGAATTCACTCATGAATTTTCACTCCAGTATATATTTTTTTCTCAATGTCTTTGGTTTACTTGCCTTATTTATTTTCTTCAACAAAACATTTGTTCATTTTTATTTTATTATATATCATATATGATATAATATATCAAATATAACAATCTAAAAATGTCTTATTTAACAATATGAACAATCAGCCCATCCACAACTTTCAGTAGTGTTACTCTCGATTCTCCCTAATTCCTAGTATGAGACATGGAATTAAAAAGTCAGCATTTATTTGTCATATTCTCACTCCATTATGGCCTTTTGAAAGCTTGAGAAAAGTATTGAAAGTATAACCCCTGGTGAATGCTTTACTGTTTGCTTGTGCTGAGGGAAATAATAAATGGTGTGACACATCAGTCTTTATTAGAACATCCACATTCCCCAAGGCTGCACAATTATTGCAGTGCCAAAGAAAACATTTATCTAAACGTGACTGCAGAAACTTCTGTGCAAAATTCCAACAAAATTCTCACTCTTTTTCAATACAATAATTTTTTTAATTTTTTTTTTAAATGAAATAAACCATAGCTTAATTCGTACAGAGCGCCAGAATGACACCAATTCAAAATCTTCAAGCAAGGCTTGTCAAAGCTTTAATTTGAGTATATTTCAATTGGAGTACTTATCTGTCATTCAACACGAGCGTGTTCTTCTTATTGGTGTAATTCCGTAAAACCCCGCCTTCTAACTACCTGTCGATTTGTGACAGGCCGAGACAACTTCCGGTAACCCCGCCCATCGCATCCCTTCTTCCTCTTTCCACCGGTGCTGAATAGCGTCGTGTGGACTGACGGTTGCGGATTCGGTGCGTCGCAGGCGTATGCATCACGGGATGTAAACGGATGCCCACTTAGAAGTAGCATTTATAAACCGTACTTTATTATTACGTGGGTAGTCACGGAACAGGTGGAAAAAAACCTCGGTACTTTACAGCACCGGAGCGGGGGGCAGTTTCGCTGGAGAGAGGAGGAGGAGGGAGGGGGAGATCTCTGGCAGCCCGATTGACACGGCAAAGCAGAAATGGCGGAGCACCACGCAGTCAGCGACAGCAAGCACAAAGCGTCCGCTAATGCCGGCAGCTCGGTGCACGGAAACAGCCGACCGGCTGCAGCCGGTGCAGCGGCCGGAAAAGGAGGCCTGTCCGGCGGACTGACACAGCCGGCGGGGTGGCAATCGTTACTGTCGTTTAGCATTCTCTTTCTGGCCTGCCTGGCTGGATTCAGCTCCAGACTGTTTGCCGTCATTCGCTTTGAGAGCATCATCCACGAGTTCGACCCGTGGTAAGTCAAAACTAGCTTAACGTACTTTGTTGTTTATTTAAACCAAAGTGTATTTTTTTCGTTATTTATTTGTTATTTTCCTTTGAGAGAAAAAAAACATAATATAACGACTCTGGCTCTTCTGTTGTCCGCCATAAGAACATTTAACATGTTAAAAAATCTCTAAACCCTGCATTAGCAGCGTAGCTAATTTGACTATATCACGTTATATGCGTAAATCACATTTAATGCATAACTTCTTTAACAAGAAGGTGAGGAATAAATATTAACTTTATTACAACATAGTTTTACTGCATTCGAGACCAGTTAGGACACTGTAGAGACATTACGTTGTGTCTGCTTTTGTTCCCCGGGGATAATTTTCCAGTCTAATATAATAATAATAATAATAATAATAGTAATAATATAGTTATTAAAATGTTTGTTTTCATGCTGGAAAACTGGTTTCGCTGGCATGCACGAGGCCGGCACTCGTCACTACTGCAGAGACTGTAACCCGGAAGTAGATTGAGCTGTCATTGTAAAAGCTATTATCGCTACTGCAGACCGTAACCCGGAAGTAAATTGACCTGTCATTGTAAAAGCTGTATTGCTTGTGTGTCACGTGGGCCCTTCATACTGTGCTGAGACGTTCTGTATTGTAAAGTGTAAACAAATTGTGACATTTTAATGTGCAACACTTAATCTTAGACTAAACTTATCATCTTGTAGTATTGTCATTTTTATTTTATTTATTTATTTTTAATTGAAGTTTTTCCCTGACCTTCATTTCTATTACAATGTTAGTTTTTAGACTTCTTTCCCTAAATTTAGCGACTTTATTACTCCTATTGCGACCTTTATAGATAGCATCTCTCGTCATCAATATTTCAACTTTACCCTAGTAAAAATGAATATATAATAATACAACATTGTTCTCATGAAACTGATTTTCTTTGTAATATTTTAAACTTAATTCTGGTAAAAAAATTCATTCATTCATTTTCTGCCGCTTATCCTCACGAGGGTCGCGGGTGGGGGGTGCTGGAGCCTATCCCAGCTGTCTTCGGGCAAGAGGCGGGGTACACCCTGGACTGGTGGCCAGCCAGCCAATCACAGGGCACATATAGACAAACAACCATTCACACTCACATTCATACCTATGGACAATTTGGAGTCGCTAATTAACCTAGCATGTTTTTGGGAATGTGGGATGAAACCGGAGTACCTGGAGAAAACCCACGCATACACGGGGAGAACATGCCAACTCCACACAGAGATGGCCGAGGGTGGAATTGAACCCGGGTCTCCTAACTGTGAGGTCTGCGCGCTAACCACTCGATCGCCGTGTAGCCTGTTTAGTAATTATTTAAAATGGAAATTGGTCTCAAACTCAACTTGTTGTTCAAAATACATGTTGAAAGTTAATAACTGTTTTACGTGTTAAGTTGCTGTGTGATGATTATGGCCACGTTCAGTAATTTTTTCAATGTCTCGTCAATTGAGTTTTGTTTTGGCTGTTTGTTTCTAGCTGTGAGGTCTGTGCGCTAACCACTTGACCGCCGTGCAGCCCTTTTTTAAAACCAGTTGTTCAAAATACATGTTTAGAGTTAATAACTGTTACGTGTTAAGTTGCTGTGTGATGATTATGACCACGTTCAGTAATTACCTCCTGTTTTTTTGGTTCTGTCATCTCCTAATCTCTGCAAATTGGCACAAGTTTTTACTTTGAACAGTTTGTTTTACACCAGCAACAATCTTGATGCAGTGGACCTCTCGTCTCAGGCTAACGGGGAGGAAAGGGTTACGTCTGTGGAAACTGAAAGTGAAGTCTGGAGCAATGGAAGCGGGTCATGTGGTTTGATTAGTCCACATTTACCCTGTGCCAGAGGGATGGGTGCATCTGAGTAGGAAGACAGGCCCGGTGAAGTGATGCAGCTATAAGGGACCGACCCACATGAATGTTATGGGGTCGACTCCGATATTAGAATAAAATAATAATCAAAACGATATATTAGATGGTTTGAAAATTAAGACTGTTTTTTTTAAGGAGACTAAGCATCTTTCTGTGTTTTGAAAAATGTATTTTCTTTATCCCCGTCATTGGAAATGCACCCAACTTGTGCATGTAATGACCTGATCTAGTCCATTATTAACTGTCACCACATGCCACAAGATTGCTTCTTAAGTTCCAAGCCTTGAGGATATGAAGGAGAGTAGCTTGCTTATGCTCTGACTGCAGTGGAATGTCCCAATGAACCTTTGCTATAACCAGCAAATGTTTAAAGGTTGCTCATTTTTGGACCCTTTTTGTATTGAGTTGTGGTCTCCTATAGAGCAGCTACACACAATAACCCGCACAGAAAACCTTTTTAGATTTTCCAGAATCTGCACCTATTCCACCTATTTGTGCTTCCTGTGGGCCATGCACACTCCGCTGTGATTGGTCACACGCTCAAAATGCTTCCTAACTATAAACCATATAAGAATGTGCGCCCCTCTGTGATGTCACAAAGGATCAGTTTTACCACGCCTTTAGAAACGGAGCGTTTTGAGCCATCCCAAACTTCTTTCAGGGTTCACTTCCAAATGCGCAAACCTCATTATCTTAAACTTTGGCATCGTTTTAACATGAGAATTAACAAAAAGTTTTAACCAAAAGTTGCTCTGTGAAAAAAAAAACAATCGGAATAGAAAAAAAAAACAATAGGAAAACGGCAAATGTTTGCTCACCTGCAATTTAAACAGGTTGTGAATGTTTGAATGCCTGGAAGGTGGACCCTTTTTGTATTGAGTTGTGGTCTCCTATAGAGCAGCTACACAAAATAACCCGCACAGAAAACTTTTTTTTTTAGATTTTCCAGAATCTGCACCTATTCCAGCTGTATTTTCTTTGGATTTGTGCTTAATGTGGGCCATGCCTACTTCGCTGTGATTGGTCACACGCTCAAAATGCTTCCTAACTATGAACCATATAAGAATGTCCGCCCCTCTGTGATGTCACAAAGGAACAGTTTTTACCACGCCTTTTGAAACGGAGCGTTTTGAGCCATCCCAAACTTCTTTCAGGGCTCACTTCCAAATGCGCAAACCTCATTATCTTAAACTTTGGCATCGTTTTAACATGAGAATTAACAAAAAAGTTGCTCTGTGGAAAAAAAACCCAATGGATCGAGTTGTGGTCTCCTATAGAGCAGCTAAACACAATAACCCGCACAGAAAATGTTTTAGATTTTCCAGAATCTGCACCTATTCCAGCTGTATTTTCTTTGGATTTGTGCTTAATGTGGGCCATGTCCACTCCAATGTGAATGGTCACACGGTCAAAATGCTTCCTAAATATGAACCATATAAGAATGTCCGCCCCTCTGTGATGTCACAAAGGAACAGTTTTACCACGCCTTTTGAAACGGAGCGTTTTAAGCCACCCCAAACTTCTTTCAGGGTTCACTTCCAAATGCGCAAACCTCATTATCTGAAACTTTGGCATCGTTTTAACATGAGAATACAAAAAAGTTGCTCTGTGGGAAAAAAAACAATGGATTGAGTTGTGGTCTCCTATAGAGCAGCTACACAAAATAACCCACACAAAACTTTTTTTTAGATTTTCCAGAATCTGCACCTATTCTAGCTGTATTTGCTTGGATTTGTGCTTAATGTGGGCCATGTCCACTTCGCTGTGATTGGTCACACGCTCAAAATGACCATATAAGAAAGTCTGCCCCTCTGTGATGTCACAAAGGAACAGTTTTTACCACGCCTTTTGAAACAGAGCGTTTTGAGCCATCCCAAACTTCTTTCAGGGTTTCATTATCTGAAACGTTAGCATCGTTTTAACATGAGAATTAACAAAAAATTGCTCTGTGAAAAAAAAAAAAAAACAATAGTCAGGTAAACGGCAAATGTTTGCTAACCTGCAATTTAAACAGGTTTTGAATGTTTGAATGCCTGGGAGGCCGGAATTCACATCGGAATCTATTTTTTTTTACATTTATATTATTGTCATAGCCGCATTTTCCTTGTTCACAGCAATTCCCCTTTTGCTTAGCCAATTCCGCTTAAAAAATATATTAAAAAAAAAAATTTGTTTGGTATAGATTTTGGCTAAGATGTTCCCTGTGCTAAATTTAACAGAAAGTCTGCTGTCATCTTAATTTAGATGCGCCTCAAAGGAGACCTAACCTCCGATAATGTGTTTTTTTTTTTTTTTTTTATCGTAGCTTTTCATTTTCTCTCATATGAGCGACTTCCCCTTGTCGACTCAGGGTCGGAAAAGACGCCTGTCAACTAAATGTACTGGAAACTCCGGAATGACAGGTCGTAGTACGTCTGTTGGCTTTTTTTCACATGCACACTTCACTTAAACAGACGATGCTTAATAAGCATGACATACTTTTCAGCGTTCAACATTTTTTTTTTTTTTTTTACAGCTCAATAATTGACAGGTCTGGCACACTGCACAACGTAATGACAGTAGCAGTAATACTTGCTAGTGAGACTCCTGCAATATAAGCAACCAAAAAAAATCTTAAAAAGGCAAGATATATTTGTTTTTATTAATGCTGACAAGACGATTTCCTATTTTCTGTTGGTCCATTGAAGTCATTTCCACAGTGGAAGCTTAAGTATTATGGACCTGCGGAGCAATCATTGCAAAGTAGTTAGGTAGCATCACCAATGCATTATCATAAGACCATATCCTCAAAGCCAAGAACTTGTGCGTAATACCGCAAGGAAAACGTGAACTGTGTGTCAAAAGTACTCGGATGTTGTGTTTTTTTTTTTTGTTTTTTTTTTTTACAATCATGACAAAACAGTTTACATGAGGAGTTTTTCTCTTTCCGAATGGAATCTTTCCGAATGACCTTTCCGAAAGCAATGGTGTACATGGAAAGGAATATTCCAATAGCGTGTCTACATGCGGCGCTATAATCAACCAGAATAGTCAATGGGGGCATGCCCAGTAAAGCGTTCATTTTAAACTTGTATATTTCTGAGGTATAGTTTGGGAGTGTTAAGTTGCCGTGTGATGAATTTAGTGTTATTTCCAATACAATGACATTGTGAGACTGTTAAATTCACTAACATCACGTGATACCGACTTCCTCCAGTTTTTCTTTCACTTGTTGGAATAACTCCGTATTGCCGATTTTTCCTTCGTCCACTCTTGAAATTTAGTTTGAATCAAAAACAAACTTTCCGCAGCAGTCCAGTGCCGATTGCTCGACTCCATTTTTTTTTTTTAAATGGAAGAACGTCTGGAGCTGCGTGTTACGTCATATCTCAGCATTCGCTGAAAGAACGCTACCCGGGAACAGGAAAAGATAAAGTTCAATCTTGCTAATATTTTAATAATTAAGCTCGGCACATGTTTTATATAGATATGTATTTTCTTTTATTTTTAATAAAACTGGACTTGTGAATGGCGTATAGAAGGGTTTAGATTCTGTTCCACAGATGGCGCTAATGCACACGAAAGCTGCTTCTTGCCAACCGCCAATAAACAACAGAAGAAGAAAAACACCAAGAAGAAGAACGCAGTCTGACAACTTTCCGATTGAGCGGGTACAAGATACCTCAATCGGATTGGGGAAAAGAATATTCCACCCCTGGGAATCGGATTATATATTCATTCGGATTGGCACTTTTCTTTCGGAAAAAGGTTACATTCTTTTCCGTTTGAGCAAATAACCCGAATGGAATTGGAATATTTGGGTCCATGTAAACATGGCTCCATCTCCAAAACCTCATTCAGATTGGATGTCTTGACAGGAATTAAATCCTTCCCCCCCCCTCTCTCTCTCTCTCTCTCTCCACCTGCTATCATTGCGCTGTTTTTTTTTTTCTCCCTCGTCTTTATTTCTCCTCCAAAATGTAGCTGTGGTCACCCGCGGAGTCGCATGCTGACACCTGTCAGTACGCCAAGATTCAAATCCTTTCATTCTTCTTCATGCTTCTTCGCCCATTTCACACACGCGGCGTATTTATTTTAAGAATATGCAGTCACATGTTGAGAGAATGAGACAATATTCATGAAGTCGCTCGTACTAAGTGGAGAGCATCTGACAAGGTGAAGGGCCGAGGACGTACTTACGCTAATCGCACCGTGCCCGCGCCCCACTTATCACGTAAAGCACGGCAAGTTTGGCGAGGGAGAGAGGGCGCTCATTCGCGCCTGGATACGGCCCACATCGATTTTTTTACCCGCATATTTTGGGCTAAAACACAAAAAGTTATACCGAAAGTAAATGAAAAGCAGACTAAGCCATTTTTAATTTGACAAAAGATACAAAACAAGAGTATTTTAACAAGTTTTTCTATAATTAGGTACAAAGGTGTGTCGTTGAGAGACCTTTGGTCACCCGTGCAGACTTCATGCAAATAAAGCCCCATACCTTCCTGACATTAGCCACGTATACATGGACCCAAATATTCCAATTCCATTCGGGATATTTGCTCAAACGGAAAGAATGTAACCTTTTTCCGAAAGAAAAGTGCCAATCCGAATGAATATATAATGGGATTCCCAGGGGGTGGAATATTCCTTTCCGCAATCCGATTGAGGTATCTTGTACCCGCTCAATCAGAAAGTTGTCAGACTGCGTTCTTCTTCGTGGTGTTTTTCCTTCTTCTGTTGTTTATTGGCGGTTGGCAAGCAGCTTTCGTGTGCATTAGCGCCATCTGTGGAACAGAATCTAAACCCTTCTATACGCCATTCACAAGTCCAGTTTTATTAAAAAAAGAAAATACATATCTATATAAAACATGTGCCGAGCTTAATTATTAAAATATTAGCAAGATTGAACTTTATCTTTTCCTGTTCCCGGGTAGCGTTCTTTTAACGAATGCTGAGATATGACGTAACACGCAGCTCCAGACGTTCTTTGATTTAAAAACATGGAGGCTGGACTGCTGCGGAAAGTTTGTTTTTGATTCAAAGTAAATTTCAAGACTGTACGAAGGAAAAACTGGGAATACGGAGTTATTCCAACAAGTGAAAGAAAAACTCCAGGAAGTCGGTATCACGTGATGTTGGTGTTTCCGCTTTACTACACATGCCCCATTGACTATTCTGGTTGATTATAGCGGCGCATGTAGACACGCCATTGGAATATTCCTTTCCATGTATACCATTGCTTTCGGAAAGGCCATTTGAAAAGATTCCATTCGGAAAGAGAAAAACTCCTCATGTAAACATTGGAACTGATGTGGAATGAGATTGGGAGTTCGGTGAACTTGCTGACCAGAATCGGCACTGGACTGCTGTGGAAAATTTGTTTTTGATTCAAACTAAATTTCAAGACTTGGACGAAGGGAAAACTAGCAATACGGAGTTATTCCAACAAGTGAAAGAAAAACTGGAGGAAGTCGGTATCACGTGATGTTGGTGAATTTAACAGTCTCACAATGTATTGGAAAAAACACTAAATTCATCACACGGCAACTTAACACTCCCAAACTATACCTCGGAAATATACAAGTTTAAAATGAACGTTTTACTGCGTATGCCCCATTGACTATTCTGGTTGATTATAGCGCCGCATGTAGACACGCCATTGGAATATTCCTTTCCATGTATACCATTGCTTTTGGAAAGGTCATTCGGAAAGATTCCATACGGAAAGAGAAAAACTCCTCATGTAAACGTGGCTACTGTTTTCCATATTTTTGTCGGAAAGATGTAGGATTTTTATCTCTGTCCGTTCTTTGGAAAGCGTCTGCTAAATAGGAACAGCTGCTTAAAATTCAACTCAACGTTTGGTAATTCAACTCGTTTTCTCAACTCACTCAAAGATTCCTTTGGTGATTTCCGGTTCAAGGAAGATGGCTGCGGGTTTTGTTTGCATTGAATGACTCTGATTGCTTTTTTTTGTCGTCTTTTTGAGGTTAGAATCCATGTCGCCTTTCTTTTTTGTATCATGCGTATGAGATGGTTAATTTGACTTTTTTTTTTGCCAAATTGCTGTGTCAAATTGCAGTCATCACTATGCAAATCCGGTCTCAAACATGTTAGCTTATTTCTTCGGAAAAAAAGGCTGACATGCTATCTGTCATGTCACATCAACGGGTAACCACAGTAAATCCTCTTCCTCAGTAAATGTCCTCTTCTTCTATTCACACAATGGCTAGCAAAGATTCATTCATTCATTCATTTTCTACCGCTTTTCCTCACGAAGGTCGCGGGGGGTGCTGGAGCCTATCCCAGCTGTCTTCGGGCGAGAGGCGGGGTATACCCTGGACTGGTGGCCAGCCAGCCAATCACAGGGCACATATAGACAAACAACCATTCACACTCACATTCATACCTATGGACAATTTGGAGTCGCCAATTAACCTAGCATGTTTTTGGAATGTGGGAGGAAACCGGAGTACCCGGAGAAAACCCACGCATGCACGGGGAGAACATGCAAACTCCACACAGAGATGGCCGAGGGTGGAATTGAACCCTGGTCTCCTCGCTGTGAGGTCTGCGTGCTAACCACTCGACCACCGTGCCGCGCTAGTAAAGATAAACCTGTTTTTTTTTTTCTATTTACCATTTCTGCAAACCTTATTTACACGCCTTTTTTAATATGGAAGTCTTCCAAGGATAGATTGTCGCAAATTTTACGACCTTAACATTCCGACAGTTCCATCACAGGCACGCTTACACACAATTTAGTTGTTTAACTTTAGCAGCATTTCCTTCTCAACTTCCAATCACGCTTACGACACAAGGTGCAGTCACAAACATTGGAATTTTAAACATGAAATTTGCAACACAACTTGATCATGACTGGATACTTATGTCATTTTTATTATGCTAAAAACTATTAAACGATCTAAAATCTTGATCGGTCTTAATCATGTAACGCTAAGGGGTCGTCCTGCCCATCAGCTGCCCATCAAATAGAATATTTTGAATGTAGGCAGGTACAATACTTTCAAGAAATCATTCAACCTATTATAAAAATGCCTTAGAAAAGTACAAATAAACAAAACAACGAATACTACAGTCTTCCCTCATCACTCAGTGGCTCGGTTTTTAAAAACTACAGCAATAATCATGCTAGATTGTTTTTAAATTCTGCCTATTGGTTAAAAAAAAAGTGCATATTTAAGCAAATGCTACCTGTTTTTTTTGACTAAATTAAACATTTTCAAGCATAGAAAAATGGCTATACAAAACTATAATCCAAATACAAGGCATTAAAAAATTTGGCAATGATATGTAGTACTCTATACCGGTCACTAGGTGTCTAATGTTGTGTGACACTAATGGTAATGGTTTAATTTCATTTGAACATGCATCAGATTACAATTGAATGCATCCCATAATCAGTTCACAGTTCCACATGTCCAAAAGGAGTAGGAAGAAGCAAAGCTTATTAAATCCTACCCCTCCATCTGGTACTTTTACAATCAGTAACTGTTACATTTGTTCACTTCCTGCTTTCCTAATATTAAGTTTTTTTGTTTTTTTTTTGTTTTGTTTTTTTTGTTACTACTATTTTTATTTATTTTAATTTGTACTCCGGTTTCCTCCCACATTCCTAAATCATGCCATGTTAATTGGTAATGGTGATGGTTTTATTTCATTAGAACATGCATCAGATTGCAATTGAATGCATCCCATAATCAGTTCACAGTTCAACATGTCCAAAAGGAGTAGGAAGAAGCAAAGCTTATTAAATCCTACCCCTCCACCTTGTACTTTTACAATCAGTAACTGTTACATTTGTTCACTTCCTGCTTTCCTAATATAATTTAAGTTTTTTTTTTGTTTTTTTTTAAACTTTATTTTATTATTCAATATTATTATATTAAATTATACTATATATTAAATTAAATATATATAATTATTTATTTTTATTTTTTGTTACGTACCAAAGTACAAGGTGATATGACAATACAATGACATAATGGGTACCATAGTAACTGTCAATATAGTGATATATATACACAAGCTATATACAAGCTGTCCACTAACGTCTCCATGCTACTTTAGAGTCGGAAGGCAGAATATAAACTGAAGAGAGAGAATGAAATTCTTGTCTTGGCGACTGTGGACATTGCTGGCATGCAGCTGAACAGTCTGTGATAAAAGTATGAGCAGCGCCTAGAATAGCCCGATGGTCCAAGCATCTCATCAGGAATCTGTGCAGTACTGGAAAATGTAGATATAAACTGCAAACGAGTATTCTGGTCACTAGGCGTCGGTAATGTTATGACATAAGGTGACATTACCTTGCACATAAAATGGAGACTCGCCACTGAGGCAACAGAGCTAAGCCGACATGCCATTTTTGAGAACGAACTGAAAAAAATGGTTCTCTTATTTAGTGTGGAAGTGGTAAATTTTGACTTATTGTCCTTCCCCACTCTGTTTGAAACACTTAAGAGAAAGTAAATCAGAAAGGCTGATTTGTTAGCGCACCAGCTTTTGCTGTCTGTTACGTCCCCGCAATGATGTCAACAAAGAATGGTGTAAACGTGCCTGTAGGGGTGTTATTTCATGTCTGCCAGACTCTAATAATGTTAAAAAGCCATATTTATAAGTCATAAACAGGGTTTCTTTGCTCCAGCCACAAAAAATATTTATTAATATTGAATCAGGCGGCACGGCGGTCGAGTGGTTAACGCGCAGACCTCACAGCTAGGAGACCAGGGTTCAATTCCACCCTCGGCCATTTCTGTGTGGTGTTTGCATGTTTTCTCCGGTTTCCTCCCACATTCCAAAAACATGCTAGGTTAGTTAGCGACTCCAAATTGTCCAGGTATGAATGTGAGTGTGAATGTCTTACTGAGAAGAAACACTTTGCTAACAGCACTCGATTCATCACACTGCAACTTAATACTCAAAAGGTGTATAAACAATACTAATAAAATTTTTTACTGATACTAAAATACTAATTTTGCAAAGGGGTGGCACAGCTCGGAGACCAGGGTTCAATTCCACTCTCAGCCATCTCTGTGTGGAGTTTGCATGTTCTCCCCGTGCATGCATGGGTTTTCTCCGGGTACTCCGGTTTCCTCCCACATTCCAAAAAAAAAACATGCTAGGTTAATTAGCGACTCCAAATTGTCCATAGGTATGAATGTGAGTGTGAATGGTTGTTTGTCTATATGTGCCCTGTGATTGGCTGGCCACCAGTCCAGGGTGTAACCCCGCCTCTGAAGGGGATATCCAGCATCGTAGTTGGTGCTGTAGAACATTGGTTGACATGTTCAGCTGGAGTACAGTTGTAGTACTTTCTATTTTAAAAAAATGGAGCGATTGCCACACAGATGTCAGGTGCTATTAAACGGCTTCCCAAATTCCGTGTTAAGTGGTGTTAATGTAATAATTAACCTGGCCAATGGCAATTGACCCAGCTCATAAGCTGACACATTATTAGAATGTGTGATAATTTGGCACTTGTCTTCGGTCGTCCAACAAGGAAAGTCAAATACCCGTCCCTTGTCGGTGTTTTCAGAAAACTGTATTTAATAATGATAAAATGACATCACGGTGCAGAAGTCACAAGAACGGAGCGCACCTGAACGCAGCAGCATTTACAAGCTGTGGATAGAATAGAACAGAATTAAACACTTCTATGCTAGGACTACGTTAAAAAGCCATAGCATTTCAGTATGTGGGAATCAAACTATGGGATGGGTTGAGTAAGGACCTCAAACAATGCACAACGATGAGCCAATTCAAGAAACAATACAAGCAGTTGATGTTTGCTAAATACAAGGATGAAGAGTCTTGAACCAGTCATGATGTGCTATATATATCACTATATTGACACTTACTATGGTACCCATTATGTCATTGGATGCTCATATCACCTCCTACTTCGGTACGTGACGAAACTTAAAATTAAACTTAAAATTAAACTTAAAATTAAACTTAAAATTAAACTTAAAATTAAACTTAAAATTAAACTTAAAATTAAACTTAAAATTAAACTTAAAATTAAAATTTAAAAAATGTAAAGTTTAAAATGTAATTTTTTTTTTAATTTAAAAAAATGTTACAATTAATTTTTTTTTTACAATTTATATATATATTATTGACACTTACTATGGTACCCATTATGACATTGGATGGTCATATCACCTCGTACTTCAGTACGTGACGAAAATTAAACTTAAAATTAAACTTAAAATTAAACTTAAAATTAAACTTAAAATTAAACTTAAAATTAAACTTAAAATTAAAATTAAAAAAATTAAAATTAAAAAAATTAAAGTTTAAAATTAAAAATGTTTCTACTGCCCGTGTTTGTCAGGTACCAACATAGCGAAGTGTAACTCTCGGCTACAGACCAGACTAAAGTCCAACTCAAAACAAAACAGTACCGCAGAGACTGACGTGATCAGGAACAGGAAAACTCTTGTTGCATTACGTCCATCACCACTGGGTTAGTAGAAGTTTCACCATTAGCTACGCTAGCTCCTGTCTTTACAGGAAAACACATGTTCCTAAGACTTTTTTTTTAACATCTGCAGACATTCTTCAAACGTCTTATAATGTAGGAACCTTAGTCCCAGTCCCAAACTACCACAGAGCAGCTTCTTTAAATAAAGTGTCATTCATTCATGCTGACAGTCGGTGCCTTTGACTTGCAAAGAGAAATCGGAGGGACGATTCCCTCCGCATCTCCAGGCTGCAGAGTGTAAAATTATCCGTCTCTTTCTCAATTATCCGCACTTTTTACAGTCTAACAAGCTTAAGTGCTGTATAGTAAAAAAATGTACTAACTAAATATTACAAGGCGGAAGTGTAGTCGTTCAGTTTTCGGTCAGTATCCCAACCATAATCGCCCCGTGATTGACAGACATCATTTATAATGAAGCCGTATTTTCACTTTACTGTTCAATTCTTGCTATTCTATTTCAGCTTGTTTATTATTTCATACAGTTTTAAATCATGCATTTTAGCATCAAACGCAAGGCAGGGGTTCGTGCGGCTAGACAAAAAGATGAATTTGGCTGTGAATGAAACACATCACACTCCCCGCAGTAGGCTGCTGGCTGTGCTTCCCGCACTGAGATTTGGAGAATTTCGATTTTTTTTTTTTTTATCGAGAAGTCGAGTCCAGTCATTCAGCTACTCCTAATCTCTACCAAGTATGATGGAGAGGAGAGTGGGAAGTTGTCACTATGAGCTCATCGCTGCCTTTTTATGTATTCGTTTTTGCCCGAAGCCCAGTTTCTATGAAGATGCTATCATATCGTGGATTTCACACGCATGCTTTAATCTGCAAATGCTTAACGCTTTTGATTTTTATCATCTGGAATTTCAAAAGTCAGCCACAAGTGTCGTTGCCAGCGCTACAAATGTTTATCGGGGCTGTGGAAATGGAGGCTCTGCATGTAACGGTACCACCGATCTTTCGTGACGCTTACACTAGCCATTAGCCATTTATACATATGGGCTAATAACTACAAAAGCAATCTTCACTCAGCTTAAATGTATTGCAAAAAAAAGGCCAGTCAGGATAATTCATAATGCCGCCTACAGAGAACATACTAACTCCTTATTTCTAAAATCACAAATACTTCAACTCGCTGATATAGTTCATCTTCAAACAGCTAAAATAATGCATAAGGCTAAAAATAACCAATTAGCTAAAAAAAAAGATGTCATCCAATACTTCTCTACAAGAGAACTTGTACTCCAGTGCGACTTATATATGTTATTTTTTACCTAATTATGCATTTTTGGCCTTGTGGGACTTATACTCCAGTGTGACTTATGTATGTTTTTTTCTACCTAATTATGCATTTTTGGCCTTGTGCGACTTTCGTTGTGGCTCAAAATATTGCTTTGTATTCATATTATAATAACCGTGTCAAAACCAACCCTAACAATACAGAGGTCATAATTTCAACCAGACCATTTTAAAATGTAGTAAAAAAAAAAATTTTTTTTGGTTTAATTTTGTTGAAATAAGAGTTTCCTGACAAAGTCAAAAAAGCCTTTAATGCAATAAACAAATGTTATGTGATTCTTTTTATGCATTAAAATGGAAAACTGGTCGAGGAGGGTTAAAAAAATCATGTAATACCACAATAGTTGGAATAATTGGACAACTGTTCCAGTTTTAGAAGTAATTTAAAGCTGCTGTAACGACCTAGTTGTGCTTGTGAATGCACCTTGTTGCGATGGTCCCACAATGGTTCTTACTACAGTGTTGCAACCATTTTAAGAAGTACAGATAATTTATATGAAGTTCAACCACTGTGACTCAGTAAGGGCCTTCCAAAACGCTGTACTGCATGCTTTCCGTCATAGCGAAAATAAATTCTCTTGGTGCTGAGATTAATTTTGAGTTGCCCCGGCCTGATGAGCATCACGACAATATCATCTTCAACGAACCGTCCTTCATCCTTGTCAACGAACCCAAAACATCTTATGTGTGAAAACTCCCTATAACTGGAGTGCTATATAATTGGAAGAATATCCGAAGCTTATTTTAGCACAGGAATGTTGCCCCCCCCCTCCCCCACTAAACAAATCGGTGTCCTCTTCCTCCGCTAAATAATGCATGCACAGGAAGCGTTATAATAGTGTAACTTTGTGTTTTACAAAGTCAAAAAGGTCCCCCTGTGGAGTTAGATCTGTATTCAGCTCGGTTGCTCATTAAATTACGTGGATGGCGGCTGCTACATCAAAGGAGCTCGGTATAAGGTTGCATGCAGTTGGGACCACATGGCTCGTTGTTGTCTACGGCCCTTATTTAGAAAAATGAAATAGACCTGATCAAGAGAGTTTGCCGTTGGAGAGTTGTTAGCATGATTTGATGTGCGTCAGAGACAATTTCACCGTGTTTCTACGGTGCCGACAATGCAGTCTGACACAAGTAAGACTGGTTTCAATAGTCCACGTTTACATGGACCCAAATATTCCAATTCCATTCATGCATTTTTGGCCTTGTGCAACTTATACTCCAGTGTGACTTATGTATGTTTTTTTTTTCTACCTAATTATGCATTTTTGGCCTTGTGCAACTTATACTCCAGTGCAACTTATGTATGTTTTTTTTCTACCTAATTATGCATTTTTGGCCTTTTGCGACTTATACTCCAGTGCGACTTATGTATGTTTTTGGTTTTTTTTACCTAATTATGCCTTTTTGGCCTTGTGCGACTTATACGCTAGTGCGACTTATGTATGTTTTTTTTTCGACCTAATTATGCATTTTTGGCCTTGTGCGACTTATACTCCATTGTGGCTTATGTATATTTTTTTTCTACCTAGTTATGCATTTTTGGCCTTGTGCGACTTATGTATGTTTTTTTTTCAACCTAATTATGCATTTTTGGCCTTGTGCGACTTATATTCCAGTGCGACTTATGTATGTTTTTTTTTCAACCTAATTATGCATTTTTGGCCTTGTGCGACTTATATTCCAGTGCGACTTATGTATGTTTTTTTTTTCTACCTAATTATGCATTTTTGGCCTTGTGCGACTTATACCTCAGTGCGACTTATATATGTTTTTTTTTCTACCTAATTATGCATTTTTGTCCTTGTGCGACTTATACTCCAGTGCGACTTATGTATGTATTTTTTTCTACCTAATTATGCATTTTTGGCCTTGTGCGACTTGTACTCCGGAGCGACTTATAGTCCACAAAATACGGTATGTGTTTGTGTTTCAGAATCAGAATCGCCTTTATTGTCATTGTATTTCATACAACATACAAATTTGAGTGTAACTCCACGGTGCGTTTTGTAGAAAGTAAAACCTAAGAATCAGGAAAAGGCTAAAAATAACACAATGAATAACAATATAAATATAAAAGTGGCAGGTGCTGTTCAAAATAACACTATATAAATATATGTACATCAAAAACAACAACAAAAAACAATAACCACAGTCAAGGGAATTGCAGCAATACAGCAAAATGGAAGCGATTGGTACAAGCGACCAGGACAAAACTCTGACAGCTCATTTATGCCGTCATTGGATCGGTAAATTGGTTAATTATGACTGATTTCACAGATTGATGCTAATTAGGTCAGTGTAAAGTCAAATGCATATAATATAGCGGTTACATTTATCTCCATCCAACTGTTCGAAACGGTAGTTATTGACACTACTTTGTATTTAATCTTAATCTCCCGTGATTGGAACCACCCTCCTAATTTCCATCTGGCCATCTTTTCCGTACTTTGGTGGCTGTCACAGAAACATCTGTTGCAAATGAATTCTGTCAGTGCAGCATATTCACAAGACGGGTTTTAGCTGACATCCTCTTTGGGGGAGTCACATGTGATTATGGATGCCAATGTGTCTTGTAACAGGATTAGGGATTTGCCCCTCGCATATTCAGCACAGAATTTTAATAGGGTTCACTTCCCTGCAAATCGGCTGCAATAGTTTGCCATCTTGTGTCAATTTTCTTTTTAAATATCACCTCAATACAACTCTCATTTTTCATATGATAAATGGTAGGGGGGTGGTTTGATCGCATTATTGCATTATTTAAGATCAAGCACAAAATATAAGCACATTAGCGTTGTCGTTCTTCTTCTTCTTTCCTTCGGCTCTTCCCTTCAGGGGTCGCCACAGCAAATCAACCGCTTCCATCCAACCCTGTCTTCCATATTCCATATAAGGCCTGTAATGTATAATGTCCCTATGATGTACCTGATCCTATTCATCCTGGTCACTCCCAATGAGAACCTCAGCATCCTCATCTCTGACATGTCCCAACCATCTCAGTCTGGCCTCTCTAACTTAATCTCCAAGGCCTCTAACATGTAATGTCCCTCTGATGTACTCGTTCCTGATCCTATCCATCCTGGTCACTCCCAATGAGAACCTCAGCATCCTCATCTCTGACATGTCCCAACCATCTCAGTCTGGCCTCTCTGACACTATCTCCAAGGCCTCTAACATGTAATGTCCCGTTCCTGATCCTATCCATCCTGGTCACTCCCAATGAGAACCTCAGCATCCTCATCTCTGACATGTCCCAACCATCTCAGTCCAGCCTCTCTGACTTTATCTCCAAGCCCTCTAACATGTAATATCCCGTTCCTGATCCTATCCATCCTGGTCACTCCCAATGAGAACCTCAGCATCCTCATCTCTGACATGTCCCAACCATCTCAGTCTGGCCTCTCTGACTTTATCGCCAAGCCCTCTAACATGTAATATCCCGTTCCTGATCCTATCCATCCTGGTGACTCCCAATGAGAACCTCAGCATCCTCATCTCTGACATGTCCCAACCATCTCAGTCTGGCCTCTCTGACTTTATCGCCAAGGCCTCTAACATGTAATGTCCCTATGATGTACCTGATCCTATCCATCCTGGTCACTCCCAATGAGAACCTCAGCATCCTCATCTCTGACATGTCCCAACCATCTCAGTCTGGCCTCTCTGACTTTATCTCCAAGGCCTCTAACATGTAATGTCCCTATGATGTACCTGATCCTATCCATCCTGGTCACTCGCAATGAGAACCTCAGTATCCTCATCTCTGACATGTCCCAACCATCTCAGTCTCCAAGGCCTCTAACATGTAATGTCCCGTTCCTGATCCTATCCATCCTGGTCACTCCCAATGAGGACATCAGCATCCTCATCTCTGACATGTCCCAACCATCTCAGTCTGGCCTCTCTGACTTTATCTCCAAGGCCTCTAACATGTAATGTGCCTATGATCCTATCCATCCTGGTCACTCCCAATGAGAACCTCAGCATCCTCATCTCTGACATGTCCCAACCATCTCAGTCTGGCCTCTCTGATTTTATCTCCAATGCCTCTAACATGTAATGTCCCGTTCCTGATCCTATCCATCCTGGTCACTCCCAATGAGAACCTCAGCATCCTCATCTCTGACATGTCCCAACCATCTCAGTCTGGCCTCTCTGACTTTATCGCCAAGGCCTCTAACATGTAATGTCCCTATGATGTACCTGATCCTATCCATCCCGGTCACTCCCGATGTGAACCTCAGCATTTTTGACAACATGAAAAGATAATCTGTATGGCTTCTTGCCTTTTGCTGTAATCAGGAAAACTGCTAGTGAGTGTATGCACCTGGCTGCTTTCAACCACCAAAGATGCACTCGCAGCTTGGCTGAGGGGGTCACTTCATTAGCGAGCAGAGGAGGAGAAAGAAGTGGAGCAAAAACGAGGAGGCATTTCAGTTCAGAAGACTTTTTTTTTTTAATGGCTTTTGCCTGCCTGCAAGGTTTTTGTTTCCCCAAACACCTCTTCAAAGACGCATCAAAATAAGGCCTCTTTTTTTTTTTTTTTTTACACAGTCTTGGAATGCCAAAGATCAGCCGGTGCAAAGCACAGCTTTCAAAATACCAAGTGAATTTACAGGGGCCACTTGGTAGTCACATGTCTCACAATACTGAAAATGTTCAACTTTGAGGAGTTAAAATCCTCAAAAGTTTGAGCAGGTATGAAGTTATGGAAGCGGTTTATGAAAACATTCACACAAATTATTTAACTGCAGTTTTTGCGTGTATTTTTGTTGAAAGGGTACAACGTTCATCAGCATAAATGTAATATTCATTGGTCTTTTTTGTTACCAAGCTCAGTACAGAGGTTATGATTGTTTCTGCGTTTTTTCCCCCCAAAAAATGGGGGATTATTATTTTGCCGTGAATCACAAAGAGGGGGGGGGGCACTATTGCGCTTGGCGGAGGCCTGCACTCTGAATGATTCTCTTTCTTCTCTGTTTGTGACATTCAATTTGCAATGTTAAATACTATTGAGAAATTCAAGTTTATTGCTTTTGATATGGTGTACTTGCATTATTATGCCATATATTATCATTATATTATCACTATATTGACATAATGTCATTGTATGGTCATATGACCTCGTACGAGGTACATTATTTAAAAAAAAATAAAAAAAACTTTTTCCATAAACAACTGTATTATGGAAAGCAGGAAGTGAACAAATGTAACAGTTACTGATTGTAAAAGTACCAGATTGAGGGGTAGGATTTAATAAGTTAACATAGCATGTTTTTTGGAATGTGGGAGGAAACCGGAGGACAAATAAAAATAAACAAAAACAAAAATAGTAATAAAAAAATTAAATTAAAAAATTTAATTAAAAAAATTAAAAATATAAAACAAAAAAATAACCAAACAAAAAAAAACAACTTAAACTATATTAGGAAAGCAGGAAGTGAACAAATGTAACAGTTACTGATTGTAAAAGTACCAGATGGAGGGGTAGGATTTAATAAGCTTTGCTTCTTCCTACTCCTTTTGGACATGTGGAACTGTGAACTGATTATGGGATGCATTCAATTGTAATCTGATGCATGTTTAAATGAAATAAAACCATTACCATTATATTTAATAGAAAAAATGTGTAAAAATAATTGACAATAATATTGTTTATCAGCAACAATGTAACTGTACGTCTTATTTAACTTCATATTATGCAGGTGGTTGCATCTCGGAGTAAACCAGTTGAATATTTATCGTGTTATTATTGTGTTGCCAATATCCTTCTCTTCTAAATGACTTGCTTACCTTGCTTAGCAATTACCTCACATCTTTTTCAACACTTGAACTTGCTTTGAGGATTTTCCACTCTGAGAAGCGGGTGTTTTATGTGCTTCCTTTTCCTGTCGGGTCTATTGGGAGTCTGTTGTTTTGTGATGTTTAAGCAGGGATGATGAATTAGTCAGTGAGCTGATTGGACCCTCGGAGCCAAAAGGAAATGATCGTGTATCTGGTCACATAGTCGATGCCGGCCGATCCAGTGTGCTTAGTCATGCTGCTGCTGATGACTCTCTCAACATCTTAACAGGGGGAAAAAAAGCCTTGATTAAAATCAATTTTGATGCTTGCATGGAGTCCCGAGTTACCACTTCCACAACATGTCAGAGCTAATTTTCCTATTTAAATGATGGCCCATATCTCATTTTTTTTTCTATGCAGCAAACTTTCTATTGTCATAATCGTATCTAACTACTCTGGTACAAAAGCCACAATACAAAGAACTTAGGCTATATTCATAGTCCATAAACATGTCGTCAACATTAGCAACAATAAGCAGCAGCAGTAGCAGTGTATGTGGCAGCTGTACATGAATAATAAATACGACATATGCAGTTGTGAATGTTAACACAAAGTAACAGGGATGAGAATGAGCCAGTGGAATGATGATGATACATGAATTAATTGCAATTATTTTCATTATTCAGTGCAACTCCTTTGTCGAGTCCCCTTGGGACTGGTTGACAGACTCCATCGTAAGTGGCTGTTGGCATAACCGAAACGTAGTTTGCACGAAAAAAGGTGCAACAAACTACCTCGAAAAGCGTTTGTTTCCTCCACCAAGCGTAGCGCGGACTTTGTTTTTTGCTTTTCTTTGTTTTTTTTTCTAAATTAATATAAATTACATTTTTATGAACTGTCTGAAATGGGATATGGAAGAACTGATATTTTGGGGGTGATCCGGATTACCGTCGGGATCCAGGAATTGATTTTTAAAGGATTCTTTAGAGGAGAGAGGACCATTTTGCTAGCATGGTAACATTGATAACATGTTTCGACACATATATAACACTTACAACTATCATTGTAGATGTTATCATGCTAAGTTGGCATGTTAGCATTCCTGGCATGCTAATATTAGCATAGTAGCATTTTAGCTTTTACTTATGAAAACTTTCATGACAGATATTCGCATGTTAACATTACTAGCATGGCAACCGCATAGTAGAATTTGATCCATTTTCATAGCTAGACATTGTTGTTAGCATTGTTAGCATTTTTACTCTTCATGTTAGACACGTATATAAACACTATCATTCTCGATATTATCATGCTAAAGTTGGCATGTTAGCATTCCTGGCATGCTAATATTAGCATAGTAGCATTTCAGATTTTACTTATGAAAACTTTCATGACAGATATTCGTATGTTAACATTACTAGCATGGCAACCGCATAGTAGAATTTGATCCATTTTCATAGCTAGACATTGTTGTTAGCATTGCTAGCATGTTAACATTGGCATACTAGCATTTTTACTCTTTTCATGTTAGACACATATATAAACACTTACCACTATCATTCTAGAAGTTCTCATGCTAAAGTTGGCATGTTAGCATTCCTGGCATGCTAATATTAGCATAGTAGCAGTTTCGCTTTTACTTATGAAAACTTTCATTATAGATGTTCACATGTTGACATTACCAGCATGGCAACCACATAGTAGCATTTTATCCATTTTCATAACTAGACATTGTTGTTAGCATTGCTAGCATTTTTACTCTTTTCATGTTAGACACATATACAAACACTTACGACTATCATTCTAGATATTCTCATGCTAGAGTTTGCATGTTAACATTTTCGGCATGCTAATATTAGCATAGTAGCATTTTAGCTTTTACTTGTGAAAACTTTCATGATATCTGCATGTTAACATGACTAGCGTGACAACCGCATAGTAGGAATTTATCCATTTTCATGTCTCGACATTGTTGTTAGCATTTTGCTAGCATGTGAACATGCACGTACTAGCATTTTTTTATGTATATAAACTTAAGCAAAGCGTATTAAAATGTTTCTTTTTTGTCTGTCTTTTGATTGCTTATGTACACCAGTTTGCATGCTTGTAAAGTTTTGGCTTGTTTTTTTTTTTTTAAATACGCCTTTATATTTTTCTGTGCGAGAGAGCTGTTTATCCATCGCATCTGAGCTGCGGGATCTCTGGCTCTTAGCTGTGCTACCTAATTAGCATAAGTATATCTTGGTAATGTTCCCTTTGCTTGGGTTATATACATCTCTGTTAGCATGAAACTACGACAATCACCTTCCCTTTCTTGTCTTGCCAAGAGCTCGCTTCGCATTCATAATGAATTGTATCAGAGCCATCGCCCTTCATCATCTGAGCTCGGTGTAGATCAAACCACGTCAACGGGGGGGGGGGGCATCGGTACTGTCTACAGTATACATTTTATTCATATTGGCAGCAGTCTATAGCCTCTTTTATTCTGGCACTTGACTGTGTTCCAGCTCCCTCGGCATCACAGTGTTATGGAAGTGTGGGTACATACCTCAACGCATTGTTGTTGTTCCCCCGGATTTCTTACATCTCTTTTTGTCTTTTTGCTCCATTTTTTGCATTTTCACCTCAGCCTATGCCGTAGATTGCAGTTAGAATTCCACAGTGTGCCATTGCCTGCCATCGTTCCTGTTTATAATAAAAAAATATATATATATATATATATATATAAATATATAATACATTAACTTGAAGCTAACCTTAGGGCAGTTGGCATCACCGCAAAAGCTCACATGAGATTCTGAGCTTCTTTTAAACAAGGCAAAAGCCACTGCAGCTTACTTACCCAATTCTGTTTGCCCCCGGAAAATGTTAAGTAGTACTGCGTACGTATATTAGTATTTGGCAAACCGTGCGACAAAAAATGCAAGTCTTTTCCCTTTTTGTGCACGGCCATATTCTCCGTCTTGGATTTAAACCCTCTCTTTTTTTGTCTGTCTGTGTGTCCTCAGGTTCAACTACAGATCAACGCATCATCTCACAACTAATGGTTTCTATGAGTTTCTCAACTGGTTTGACGAAAGAGCGTGGTACCCGTTGGGAAGGATTGTGGGTGGCACGGTAAGTCACGCCGTAACTATACGAACCCCATCGGAACCCTTCAGTACCAACCATTAATTCGTTCATATTCTACCGGGTGATATGGGGGGTGCTGGAGCCTATACCGGCTGTATTTGGGGCGAGAGGCGGGGTTACACCCTGGACTGACTGGTGGCCAGCCAATCACAGGGCACATATAGACAAACAACCATTCACACTCACATTCATACCTATGGACAATTTGGAGTCGCTAATTAACCTAGCATGTTTTTGGAATGTGGGAGGAAACCGGAGTACCCGGAGAAAAAACACGTATGCACAGGGAGAACATGCAAACTCCACAAGAGTGATAGCCGAGGGTGGAATTGAACCCTGGTCTCCTTGGTTAACATGTTAGCATTTTAGCTAATTTACTGATATCTAAAAGGCAAATACACACATGGCATTATGAGGGGACACTATGGGACTGCCTTAACACTTTTGGGACTTGAGGATGTCTTGCTAGGTGCTAGCATGGTAGCCATTGGCATGTTAGCATTTTCTAACACAGCATTTCAGGGACATTTTCTAACATTCATACCTATGGACAATTTGGAGTCGCTAATTAACCTAGCACGTTTTTTTTGGAATGTGGGAGGAAACCGGAGTACCCGGAGAAAAAACACACGTATGCACAGGGAGAACATGCAAACTCCACACAGTGATAGCTGAGGGTGGAATTTAACCCTTGTCTCCTTGGTTAACATGTTAGCATTTTAGCTAATTGACTGATATCTAAAGGCAAATACACACATGGCATTATGTGAGGACACTATGGGACTGCCTTAACACTTTTGGGACTTGAAGATGTCTTGCTAGGTACTAGCATGGTAGCCATTGGCATGTTAGCATTTTCTAACACAGCATTTCAGGGACATTTTCTAACATTCATACCTATGGACAATTTGGAGTCGCTAATTAACCTAGCATGTTTTTGGAATGTGGGAGGTACCCGGAGAAAAAACCCACGCATGCACAGGGAGAACATGCAAACTCCACACAGTGATAGCTGAGGGTGGAATTTAACCCTTGTCTCCTTGGTTAACATGTTAGCATTTTAGCTAATTGACTGATATCTAAAGGCAAATACACACATGGCATTATGTGAGGACACTATGGGACTGCCTTAACACTTTTGGGACTTGAAGATGTCTTGCTAGGTACTAGCATGGTAGCCATTGGCATGTTAGCATTTTCTAACACAGCATTTCAGGGACATTTTCTAACATTCATACCTATGGACAATTTGGAGTCGCTAATTAACCTAGCATGTTTTTGGAATGTGGGAGGAAACCGGAGTACCCGGAGAAAAAACCCACGCATGCACGGGGAGAACATGCAAACTCCACACAGAGATGGCCGAGGGTGGAATTGAACCCTGGTCTCCTTGGTTAACATGTTAGCATTTTAGCTAATTTACTGATATCTAAAGGCACACTATGGGACTGCCTTAACACTTTTGGGATTTGACGATGTCTTGCTAGGTGCAAGATACCTCAATCGGATTGGGGAAAGGAATATTCCACCCCTGGGAATCCCATTATATATTCATTTGGATTGGTACTTTCGGAATGAGGTGTATACAAAGGTTACATTCTTTTCCGTTTGAGCAAATAACCCGAACGGAATTGGAATATTTTTGGTCCATGTAAACGTGGCTATTGTTTAAGTTCATCAGTCCATTTCCTGTACCTTTGCGTTCCCATCTTTGCAAAGCTGCCTGGAAATTTGTCTCTTATCGGAGATGAATAAAGTATCTTGTCTATCTATTTGTCTATCTCTGCCATTTTTTGCTGTCTTTTGTCCTTCTTTTAATCTTTTGTCATTTTCCTTATTGTGCTTTTGCAATATTTTCAATGCTGCCTTCCTTTTTTTGGTCCCAGCTTTTGTCTGCCTGGACCAGTCGAGCTCATTTCCATTTCACTACCACCCACCCACCCACCCACCCTCCACTCTGCGGAGGGGAACTGCCAGACACCCTTTCTCCATAGATAAAGAAATGCTTCTTGTTACACTCCAACAACGGCACACTATAGAGAAAATAAACAAAGCTTTGTTGCTCTAAGGTCGATGACACAAGTGCATTTTTTTTTGGTGAAAGTTGTTGTGATATGAAGCTTATGTTTTTATAAACTACTTAACTTATCACTAAATGAATACAATTTGGTGAGAAGAGGTGATAAATTATGCACGAAGAGTCCAAAAATTGTATGCAAATTCGACAGTGAAACTAGCTCAGCAACGTGTACAGGACCTGTTCCATTGAGATTAAGATAATTGGTAATTATCTTGATATTAATCAACTCGGCGTAGGTGCAAGCCGTGCTGGATTTGTATTATACTCGATGAAGCTCAGGTCTCTCAGGCGCTGGCCAATTTACAGATGGAAAACCCGACTTGATGAACAGCGAGGCAAAAATGCGTAGATTGCTGATAATGTGAAACACACATCAGGGACATGGCTGACATGTTTTTTTTTTTTTTACCAAGCACTCAAGACCAACAATGTGCCGCCGCCGCGAGTCGTAATGGGAACAGCCAGTCTTTACCACTTTGACAACTTTTAGCTCGGTAAAGCGTATACCGTAATCCCCTCGACGCTGCGCTTCAAATTTGATGGCTGCACCTTGAATGTAGCATTTTTAAGCATAAAAGTGGTTACATGAAGTAAAATGTAAATAAGTCACTTAAGACGCATTCAAAGATGCTGGGATCGTTTTTACTGTAGTGTTCTTTACTGCAGTACATATAAGTCACACTTTTTTTTATTTTTTTTTTTATTTTTATATGTCCAAAAGGAGTAAGAAGAAGCAAAGCTTATTAAATCCTACCCCTCCATCTGGTACTTTTACAATCAGTAACTGTTACACATTTGTTCACTTCCTGCTTTCCTAATATAGTTTAAGTTGTTTTTTTTTTGTTTAAATTTTTTTTTTTTAATTTTATTTTTACTACTATTTTTATTTTTATTTGTACTCCAGTTTCCTCCCACATTCCAAAAACATGCTATGTTAATTGGTAATGGTAATGGTTTAATTTCATTTGAACATGCATCAGATTACAATTGAATGCATCCCATAATCAGTTCACAGTTCCACATGTCCAAAAGGAGTAGGAAGAAGCAAAGCTTATTAAATCCTACCCCTCCATTTGGTACTTTTAAAATCAGTAACTGTTACATTTGTTCACTTCCTGCTTTCCTAATATAGTTTAAGTTGGGGGTTTTTTTTGTTTTTTAATTTTTTTTAAAATTTTTCAATTTTATTTATACTACTATTTTTATTTATATATATATATATTAATTTATATCTATATCTATATAAAACATTTTTAATTTATTTTTAATTTTATTTATTTTTAATGTTTTTTATTTATTTTTAATTGGTTATTTTTAGCCTTATGTATTATTTTAGCTGTTTGAAGATGAACTATATCAGCAAGTTGAAGTATTTGTGGAGTATTTGCAGGTCTCACAGCAAGGTGCCACTGTGTGGAATTTCTCCCCGTGCATTCGTGGGAGTTAGTATGTTCTCTGTCGGCGGCAATATGAATTATCCTTACTGACCTTTTTTTGCAGTACATTTAGTGAGTGAAAATTGCTTTTATAGTTATTAGCCCATATTTCCACACAATAAGTAAAATATGGTAGAACCAGAGAGCAATAAAGAGTGTATATTTGACGTAATGTCTGTTTTGGTCAAGTAGTTTGTCAAATAAATTACCTGCAAAAAATCCGACTTATACTCCAGTATTTTTTTCTACCTAATTATGCATTTTTGTCCTTGTGCGACTTATACTTCGGAGCGACTTATAGTCCAGAAAATACGTTATTTACTCGGCTAAGGTCCATATCGCCCAACTCTAGTGTATTTGTATGTGGCTGCCACCAGGCTAGATATAATTAAACACTGTTTAAAATAACACAGGTCATAAAAAGACAGTTACACATTACTTACAGACACAAATTCTGCCAAATTTATATTATTAAACATATTATTAAACACTATTTGTGTCAGTATCAGCCTTTTAACATGATTATGACCATTTTTATGATTTGCTTCTTACCACCTCTCCATCTCTGCCCACCTCCACAGGTATACCCGGGTTTAATGGTGACAGCCGGGCTTATCCACTATGTGCTCAACCTGCTTCACATCACGGTGCACATCCGAGACGTGTGCGTCTTCCTGGCGCCGGTATTCAGCGGCCTCACCGCCATCTCCACCTTCCTGCTGACGCGAGAGCTGTGGAACCAGGGTGCAGGACTGCTGGCAGCCTGCTTCATTGCCATCGTCCCCGGCTACATCTCTCGCTCCGTCGCCGGCTCGTTTGACAACGAGGGCATTGCCATCTTTGCCCTGCAGTTCACCTACTACCTCTGGGTATGTATTCTTGATGGAATGGCTCCTAATTGGTGGAGGAGGCTTTTCAATGTCTGCATCAGAGAGCATTTAAATTCAAAAAAAAAAAACACCCAAGGTCAGCTGCATAAATATGGGTATTCATTAAAGCTGTATAATTCTTACATACTTTGCTAAGCCATTAAGGAACACGCAGCTTTGAATGATCTGTTTAAATCTCTGTATATATATTTATATATATATATATATATATGTCGCTATATGACTCTTCATTGCTTTGTTCCGTTGTTTATACTGTCAGAAAGGTGGCCCCGGCTCAGATGATGAATAATAAATCAGAAGTCTTGAAAGGCGAACAGGGTTTCTATGCCGACCATGAGGAGTCCCAGTAATGGCAGATGTTGAAAAGAACATGACCTTTAAGAATACAATACAACATCTAGCTCCTCTCCTCTCCTACTTTTTTTTTTTTTTTTTTTGCTTTACATTTTCGGCATTCGTATATTTGTACTCCACTTGTTTGGGACATTTAGCCTTCCCTGTACATTACGCTATCATGATGGGTTGTTGGCATGTTAGCATTGCTAGCATGGCAACGTTGGCATACTAGCATTTTTACTCTTTTCATGTTAGACACATATATAAACACTTACCACTATCATTCTAGATGTTAACATGCTAAAATTGGCATGCTAATATTAGCATAGTAACATTTTAGCTTTTACTTATGAAAACTTTCATGATACATATTTGCTGTAATTCGCTATAATGTTAAAATTACTAGCATGGCAACCGCATAGTAGCATTTTATCAATTTTCATAGCTAGACATTGTTGTTAGCATTGCTAGCATGGTAACATTGGCATACTAGCATTTTTACTCTTTTCATGTTAGACACATATATAAAGACCACTATCATTCTAGATGTTATCATGCTAAAGTTGGCATGTTAGCATTCCCGGCATGCTAATGTTAGCATAGTAGCATTTTAGCTTTTACTTATGGAAACTTCATAATGGTTATTTGCATGTTACATTACTAGCGTGACAACCGCATAGTAGCATTTCAACCATTTTCATAGCTAGACATTGTTGTTAGCATTGCTAGCATGGTAACATTGGCATACTAGCATTTTTACTCTTTTCATGTTAGACACGTATCTAAACACTTACCACTATCATTCTCGATATTATCATGCTAAAGTCGGCATGTTAGCATTCCCGGCATGCTAATGTTAGCATAGTAGCATTTTAGCTTTTACTTGTGAAAACTTTCATGATATATATTCGCATGGTAACATTACTAGCATGGCAACCGCATAGTAGCATTTTAACCATTTTCATAGCTAGACATTGTTGTTAGCATTGCTAGCATGGTAACATTGGCATACTCGCATTTTTACTCTTTTCATGTTAGACACATATATAAACACTTACCACTATCATTCTCGATATTATCATGCTAAAGTTGCCATGTTAGCATTCCTGGCATGCTAATATTAGCATAGTAGCATTTTAGCTTTTACTTATGAAAACTTTCATGATAGATATTCGCATGTTAACATTACTAGCATGGCAACCGCATAGTAGCATTTTAACCATTTTCATAGCTAGACATTGTTGTTAGCATTGCTAGCATGGTAACATTGGCATTTTGACACACAGTGGACTCATACAGTGTAATGGTCATATTGAAATGTTTGTCTTGTAGTAGAATATTTGCAGTTTTGATGATTTTTGATGTCCACTCATTTCATGTACACGACACCAGCAGCTGCTCTACATCTCGCATGTTCGTGTACAAAAAAAGAAAAAGCCGTACAGTTTTTTTTTATGAGAATCAAAGTGGGGGGTTTTGTTGTGTTGCATTCACTCGAGTAGGATTTTAATCGTTTACTTTCATCCTTAATCACAAGGGAAAGGAAAAAATACAGACTGAACATCTTTCTTTGCAATTCTCATGGAACTGAGATAAGGGGATTAGGTTTTTAATGCTACCAAAGCCTTTCAATGTTTTAACTAAGAATTGCATTCCTTTAAAAATATGTACATGCTGATGCTGGAAAATGCCATCACTTGAACTTCAATGCAAAGGGGAAAAATTAATGAAATGTTGGTTGGTTTTTCTTTACATTATTGCTGTTTTGCTACTTTTTGAAATCCCAGTAATTGACTGATTACAAGAGAGTTGGGAGGGTGGGACTCCACCAAGTTAGGTTATTGCCTGTGTTAATCTTCTTCAGGGATGGGGCCCACCGGCGTACTTCACGGACAGTATCGGCGAACGTAGTCGTCTCCGCACACCCAACACGGCATGCTGTGTGAGTGGAGTGGAAAGTGCGATGTAATTTTGTTGTTGCGTTTGCTGCTATCCTTGTGGAGTAGTTGCATATTAGCTCATTCGATACCATAGACCAGGGGTGCTCATTAAGTCGATCGCGAGCTACCGGTCGATCGCGGAGGTGGTACTGGTCGATCGCGGCGTGACATTAAAAAAAAATATCATCCCAGCATCAATGCCGTCACTTGATTGATATACAGGGCAGCCATTCAGATGACAACTGAATGTTGCCCTTCGGGCGACCAATCAAATCAAACAACGTCTCTAAGTGCAGCAGAACTTACGATGTCAGCCTATCATCCATCCCCGTTACTTGATTGACATACAGGACAACCAATCAGATGACAACTGAATTTTGACCTTTAGGTCACCGCTCATGCGTAAACAACGATGCAAAGTGCTAAGATAGTCGGCGAATTGCGAGATTTTAAAGCCCTCGCTAAAGTTTATGGTCACTAAAATGAGTGAAGGAGCTGGACCAAGTAAAAAGGCAAAAACTGGACCAAGTAAAAAGGCAAAAAACATATCACTTCCATACGGATATGGATTATTATACGGATATTATGATACGGATATTATCCATGACTGATAAACATTTGGAAGTGTGCTTGAGGCTGGCTATCAGCAGCTACTGTCCGGACTATGCATCCCTGGCTGGTTCAATTCAGTGCAAGTCATCAAAGTAAACTCAGGTAATTACAAAAAAATGTTAATAGTTAATTATGTGTGTTTTGCAATATTGGCTCATTTGGTTATGTAAGGTACATCAACATACATTGTATGTACAAATAATCCTCAATACATTTGAAAATAAATAGATGTTTTGCATTTTTGTAGTGGGTAGATCATTTTGACTCGGTCATTTTAAAAGTAGCTCGCATGCTGAAAAAGTGTGAGCACCCCTGCCATAGACGTATTTATACGCTCGCTCCCATACATATTTTGCGTTGTTTTTTTTGCACGCGAGAGGCACAAAGAGGTGATGATGCAACTCGTGACGATGAGTTGTTCCACCAAGGAGGATATGTGTTGAATGAAAATTTAACACACGGACACACAAATGTGAAAATTTTCGATCTTTATGGTGTTATATTGTTATATATTTTTTTTTATGTAAAAATGAATGGTATCACTGTATGGTAATATCACCCTGTACTTCAGTATGATAAAATTAACGGTAAAATAAAAAAATAATAAAAAAGACAATTATATTAGGAAAGCAGGAAGTGATCAAATGTTATGATACAATAGGACCACAAAAAAAGTATTTGACAAATGGTTATATCACCTCGTACTTCGGTACGGGACAAAAAATTACAAAATTTAAAAATTAACACCAAAAAAACAACCTTAAACTTTATTATGGAAAACAGGAAGTAAAAAAATATTAATAAAAAAAACTATATTAGGAAAGCAGGAAGTGAACAAATGTAACAGTTACTGATTGTAAAAGTACCAGATGGAGGGGTAGGATTTAATAAGCTTTGCTTCTTCCTACTCCTTTTGGACATATGGAACTGTGAACTGATTATGTGATGCATTCAATTGTAATCTGATGCATGTTCAAATGAAATAAAACCATTACCATTACCATAAAACAACCCTTTTTTTGTTTTGGTTTAGACCAGGGGTTCTTAACCTTTTTTCAGTCCATTAAATATAAACACTGTATAGATTTTTAATTAATGTAATTAATTTGTTTTTAAGGCTGCACGGCGGCCGAGTGGTTAGCACGCAGGTCTCACAGCGAGGTGCCACTGTGTGGAATTTCTCCCCGTGCATGCGTGGGTTTTCTTTTCTCCGGGTACTCCGTTTTCCTCCCACATTCCAAAAACATGCTAGGTTAATTAGCGACTCCAAATTGTCCATAGGTATGAATGTGAGTGTGAATGGTTGTTTGTCTATATGTGCCCTGTGATCAAGAAGTAACAATATTGGAATCAGATCGGAAGTTAAAAATCGGATCGGTGTGTTCCTGGTTATTATCCTACAGACGTGTTTACACTGTGGAAAATGTTTTATTTTGATCATATCAACCTGCACAATACAGAACATTAGGTTAGCTTCTGTTTGCCATCGACCTCATGTCTAAGTAAACAAACCCATTATCACGCAACACATTCATATTCATATTCAAGACAACATTCAAATTGATGAAAAGCATGTCAGAAAACAGCAGTAGATTCCAGAATCATTTCTTATTGTTCATTCTTTTTATGTCTCTTTATTTTTTTTTATTAAATCTGTATCAGCTGCATGCTGCTCACCCACTGAGCTGCCTTTTTTTTTTTTTTTTTTTTAAAGCTGAACAGGTCAGCAATTCTTTCAGGCATGTTTGCTCCTCGAGAGTACAAGCGCTGAATCCGTTATCGGCCTGCGCTTAAATCTTTTACAGAGAGGATCCGTCACGTCGGCTGCTGGCCGTTGTGACCTGTCATATTTTCGCTTTTATTGTGCCGTGTCTAAGCAGTCAAAAAGCGCACGTGAATTTGCAGCTATTCCTCTTTTTGTCGTCGTCATAAAAGCAGAAGCGACAACATGTATTAGTAGCCACTTTTACATGAGTTTTTCTTTTTCCGAATGGAATCTTTCCGAAAGCAATGGTATACATGGAAAGGAATATTCCAATGGCGTGTCTACATGCGCCGCTATAATCAACCAGAATAGTCAATGGGGCATGTGCAGTAAAACATTCATTTTAAACTTGTATATTTCGGAGGTATAGTTTGGGAGTGTTAAGTTGCCGTGTGATGAATTTAGTGTTATTTCCAATACAATGACATTGTGAGACTGTTAAATTCACCAACATCACGTGATACCGACTTCCTCCAGTTTTTCTTTCACTTGTTGGAATAACTCCGTATTCCCAGTTTTTCCTTCGTCCAAGTCTTGAAATTTAGTTTGAATCAAAAACAAATTTTCCACAGCAGTCCAGCGCCGATTCTGGTCAGCAAGTTCATCGAACTCCCAATCTCATTCCACTTCGGTTCCAATGTTCACATGAGGAGTTTTTCTCTTTCCAAATGGAATCTTTCCGAATGACATTTCCGAAAGCAATGGTATACATGGAAAGGAATATTCCAATGGCGTGTCTACATGCGCCGCTATAATCAACCAGAATAGTCATTGGGGCATGCCCAGTAAAGCGTAAACACCAACATCACGTGATACCGACTTCCTCCAGTTTTTCTTTCACTTGTTGGAATAACTCCGTATTCCCAGTTTTCCCTTCGTCCAGTCTTGAAATTTAGTTTGAATCAAAAACAAACTTTCCGCAGCAACGTCATATCTCAGCATTCGTTAAAAGAACGCTACCCGGGAACAGGAAAAGATAAAGTTCAATCTTGCTAATATTTTAATAATTAATCTCAGCATATGTTTTATATAGATATGTATTTTATTTTTTTAATAAAACTGGACTTGTGAATGGCGTATAGAAGGGTTTAGATTCTGTTCCACAGATGGCGCTAATGCACACGAAAGCTGCTTGCTAACCGCCAATAAACAACAGAAGAAGAAAAACACCACGAAGAAGAACGCAGTCTGACAACTTTCCGATTGAACGGGTACAAGATACCTCAATCGGATTGGGGAAAGGAATATTCCACCCCTGGGAATCCCATTATATATTCATTCGGATTGGCACTTTTCTTTCGGAAAAAGGTTACATTCTTTCCGTTTGAGCAAATAACCCGAATGGAATTGGAATATTTGGGTCCATGTAAACGTGGCTAATGATGAATTACACAGTAGCCACGTTTACATGAGGAGATTTTCCGAATCTTTCCGAATGACGTACCAGAAAACAGTGTATACATGGAAAGGAATATTCCAATCTCCCGTCTACATGCACCGCTATAATCAAACGGAATACTCAATGGGGCATACGCAGTAAAACGTAAACAACATCACGTGATTCATCGAAGATTGCGGACGAGAGTGTTATTACGACGGTTCTTGGGACAGTTGTTACGCTTTTTCGCAGTTGCAAGTTTTTCCGGCCGTCCAGTCTTGCAATTACGTTGAGCTTTACAAGATACCTCAATCGGATTGGGGAAAGGAATATTCCACCCCTGGGAATCCCATTAAATATTCATTCGGATTGGTACTTTTCTTTGGGAATGAGGTGTATACAAAGGTTACATTCTTTTCCGTTTGAGCAAATAACCCGAATGGAATTGGAATATTTGGGTCCATGTATACGTGGCTAATGATGAATTACACAGTAGCCACATTTTCCGAATGACGTACCAGAAAACAGTGTATACATGAAAAGGAATATTCCAATCTCCCGTCTACATGCACTGCTATAATCAAACGGAATACTCAATGGGGCATGCGCAGTAAAACGTAAACAACATCACGTGATTCATCGAAGATGGCGGACGAGAGTGTGATTACGACGGATGTTGGGACAGTTGTTACGCTTTTTTGCAGTTTCGAGTTTTTCCGGCCATCCAGTTTTGCAATTACGTTGAGTTTTACAAGATACCTCAATCGGCTTGGGGAAAGGAATATTCCACCCCTGGGAATCCGATTATATATTCATTCGGATTGGCACTTTTCTTTTGGAATGAGGTGTATACAAAGGTTACATTCTTTTCCGTTTGAGCAAATAACCCGAAATTGGAATTGGAATATTTAGGTCCATGTATACGTGGCTAATGATGAATTACACAGTAGCCATGTTTACATGAGGAGATTTTCCGAATCTTTCCGAATGACGTACCAGAAAACAGTGTATACATGAAAAGGAATATTCCAATCGCCCGTCTACATGCACTGCTATAATCAAACGGAATACTCAATGGGGCATGCGCAGTAAAACGTAAACATCACGTGATTCATCTAAGATGGCGGACGAGAGTGTTATTACGACGGTTCTTGGGACAGTTGTTACGCTTTTTCGCAGTTGCGAGTTTTTCCGGCCGTCCAGTCTTGCAATTACGTTGAGTTTTACAAGATACCTCAATCGGATTGGGGAAAGGAATATTCCACCCCTGGGAATCCGATTATATATTCATTCGGATTGGCACTTTTCTTTCGGAATGAGGTGTATACAAAGGTTACATTCTTTCCGTTTGAGCAAATAACCCGAAATTTGAATATTTAGGTCCATGTATACGTGGCTATTGTTGTTACACTTGGCTTTGACTAAGTTCTACCATAGCCATCTCAGTTTTGGGGGCTGGGCAGGTGGGTGGTGGGTAAAAAAAAAGAGCAAAAATGGTACAGTCCATGGTCACTGGAGTCCTGATGGTGTAAGTCTGTCACTTGTGGTGATGTCCATCCAAAGTGATTACTCATCCTCTCCTTCTTGTGCTGTGTTCCGTTTGCCAAGTGGTCTGAAAAACAAACCTCCTGGCCATGCACCACTGCTTCTAATTATCAGTCTCATTTACCCAAATTTGTCTTTGCTTTTTCCTCCTCGCCATCTTTCTTTCCCTTTCTTCTCCCTTAATTGGCTTTGTCTTCTGTTGTCCGTGACATTGCTTTGCTCTTTGTTCTCTCTCTTTTTTTTTTCTTCTTCATATATTTCTTTTACTCCACAATCTTTTTGCCTGTGTCATTATTGCACTTTGTGGCCGTCTACTTTCTTCCTCATAAATGCTTGTTAATTCTCCTTATAATCCCATCGTTGGATTCATTGTCTGGCTCCTTCGTTTTTTATCTCCTAATAACCCATTTGAAGTTGACTCAATTATAGCGTACCTCTCAAATTGTATCCTACTAGGGATTTCATTGGGATCGGAATTCCTGTATCGAAAATTTCCGATAACGGTAGATGTCTGATCCACGAGGCACGTCTGTGTTTTCGTGTTGTCAGCAAATGTAACGTTTTAATAGGTTTGAGTTATATGACTTAATCAAGCCTGAAATTACACACTAGCAAATAAATCATAAAGGTAGTATTCATGATTCTTGCTGATGTTGGTTTGGTATCAGTATCGGCTGATATGCAAGGCTGCGATATCGGTATCCGAAATTGGAAAGATGTAACGAGACATCCCTAGTAAAGTGCTCTTCCATGAATTCTATTTATGTCTTGGTCATGCAAAATACAGTATGATTTGCATTTTTATGTGATTACGATAAAATTGTACAATAGTAAAATTGCCTTAATTTCATCAATCCATTCCAGATGGACTCAAACCAAGACGGACTCTAACCAAAGCAAATTTTCCCATTAAAAAAAATATATATATAAATCCAATTAATCCGTTCCACATAAAAATGTTAACACATTTTACAGATTTTGAGAATTATAATTTTACATGCACAAAATAATAACATAATAAATAAACAACATTTAACATAACTTTTACCTAGTTTAGCAAAGAGGAGATAATGTTTCTAGGGCAGTACATTTTTTTTTAAATACAGTTTCTGCATCCTTTACACAAAAAAATCTATGCAGAGAGGTGTGTTTACTTACCTATGAATTGACAATTGTCGTAGCTACGGTCTTAAAGCCATAAAATTCGGAGTCCAGGTATTTGTGTGTACAATTCTGTTATAAAAAAAAAAACAGTATTTTGGACACTAAACAATAAAAAAATGTTGCCAAAATTTTGAATGTTAACCGAAAAACATGCTAACCAGGGTGGATGTTAACCGAGGTACCGCAGTATTTAGAAATGGAACACTTAATTAGTTGAATTTGATTCTAACCAGTGTGGATGTTAACCAAGGTACCGCTGTATTTAGAAATGGAACACTTAATTAGTTGAATTAGGTGCTAACCAGTGTGGATGTTAACCGAGGTACCGCTGTATTTAGAAATGGAACACTTAATTAGTTGAATTAGATGCTAACCAGTGTGGATGTTAACCAAGGTACCGCTGTATTTAGAAATGGAACACTTAATTAGTTGAATTTGATTCCAAGCAGTGTGGATGTTAACCAAGGTACCGCAGTATTTAGAAATGGAACACTTAATTAGTTGAATTAGAAGCTAACCAGTGTGGATGTTAACCAAGGTACCACTGTACTTAGAAATGGAACACTTAATTAGTTGAATTAGATGCTAACCACGGTGGATGTTAACCAAGGTACCACTGTATTTAGAAATGAAACACTTAATTAGTTGAATTAGATGCTAACCAGTGTGGATGTTAACCAAGGTACCGCTGTATTTAGAAATGGAACACTTAATTAGTTGAATTAGATGCTAACCAGTGTGGATGTTAACCAAGGTACCGCTGTATTTAGAAATGGAACACTTAATTAGTTGAATTAGGTGCTAACCAGTGTGGATGTTAACCAAGGTACCGCTGTATTTAGAAATGGAACACTCAATTAGTTGAATTAGAAGCTAACCACGGTGGATGTTAACCAAGGTACCGCTGTATTTATAAATGGAACACTTAATTAGTTGAATTAGGTGCTAACCAGTGTGGATGTTAACCGAGGTACCGCTGTATTTATAAATGGAACACTCAATTAGTTGAATTAGAAGCTAACCAGTGTGGATGTTAACCGAGGTACCGCTGTATTTATAAATGGAACACTTAATTAGTTGAATTAGAAGCTAACCAGTGTGGATGTTAACCAAGGTACCACTGTACTTAGAAATGGAACACTTAATTAGTTGAATTAGATGCTAACCACGGTGGATGTTAACCAAGGTACCACTGTATTTAGAAATGAAACACTTAATTAGTTGAATTAGATGCTAACCAGTGTGGATGTTAACCAAGGTACCACAGTATTTAGAAATGGAACACTTAATTAGTTGAATTAGGTGCTAACCAGTGTGGATGTTAACCAAGGTACCGCTGTATTTAGAAATGGAACACTTAATTAGTTGAATTAGATGCTAACCACGGTGGATGTTAACCGAGGTACCGCTGTATTTAGAAATGGAACACTTAATTAGTTGAATTAGATGCTAACCAGGGTGGATGTTAACCAAGGTACCGCTGTATTTAGAAATGTAACACTCAATTAGTTGAATTAAAAAGCTCATCAAGATGATGAAAGTTCTGTGCAATAATTACAGTAATATTTTTCACAATATATACTGTAGTTTTCACTTTACATCTTATTTAATACTTTTTTTTTCCCTTTTTTCCAGGTGAAATCCGTGAAGACAGGCTCAGTGTTTTGGACGATTGGCTGTTGTCTCTGCTATTTTTACATGGTAAGTATAGTTCCCCACAAACGCTAACATACTTGGTTGATATTTTTGATATATTTTGATATTTTGAGGTTTTTATTCCCAGATATTTTGATTGCAGTTTGACAGTAATCTGGTTGAGGAACAAAACCATTAAAGTACTAAATCTAATCTGTCTACAGATCACACATCTGTCTACATCACATATTACGTAGCATAGCATTGTGGTTGTCAGTGGTGGACCAGGCATACCTTGCGGGTACTTCAATAAAAAAAAAATTATAAATAAATTGCGAATTCGTGCTAGTGCTCAGTCCCACATAGAATAGTAGTTGTTTATTTTTTGGCTGGCACTGTTAAGACTTTGCATTCTGTGTTGTTGTGTTATTATTTAGCGCCGTACCTAACAATGATTTTCTTGGGACCGGGCTTAGTCATCTTCTAAAATTCTAAAATGTTACCAGTCCCAGCTGAAAATCTCTACGGTGGAATTTTTCCAGCTGGCAGTAGTAGTCAAACAAAACAAATCACAACCCAAGTTCATCGATCAAGCTGGACTTCAGCATTCAAAGGGGGGAGGGGGGACTGTAATGATGGGCGAGACGAGGCCAGTAGGGGAAGAAGTGAGTGAGAGATAAATATTACAGAATCAATAGAAACCATTGAAACAAAGGAATGGTTTTTGAGTGGGCGGGAACTTAAGAACATACACCTGCCTTACTCCTAACAAACATGTTTCTATGGTAATGGTTTTATTTCATTTGAACATGCATCAGATTACAATTGAATGCATCACATAATCAGTTCACAGTTCCACATGTCCAAAAGGAGTAGGAAGAAGCAAAGCTTATTAAATCCTACCCCTCCATCTGGTACTTTTACAATCAGTAACTGTTACATTTGTTCACTTCCTGCTTTCATAATATAGTGTATTTTTTTTTGTTTTTATTTAAATTTTTATCCTAATATAATTTAAGTCTTCCTGCTTTCCTAATATAGTTTGTTAGTTTTTTTTATTTAAATTTTTATCCTAATATAGTTTTTTAATTAAAAAATGTAATTTTAAATTAAACAAAACTAAAATAAAAAATTTTTAATTAAAATTTTTAAATTTTGTTGAATTTAAAATTAAAATTAAACAAAACAAAATTAAAATTTTAAAATAAAAATGTTAAAATTTTGTTAAATTTAAAATTTACATTTAAAAATTGTATTTAGCAAACATCAACTGCTTGTATTGTTTCTTGAATTGACTCATCGTTGTGCATTGTTTGAGGTCCTTACTCAATCCATCCCATAGTTTGATTCCACATACTGAAATGCTATGGCTTTTTAACGTAGTCCTAGCATATAAGTGTTTCAAATGTAGTTCTTCCCTGAGATCATATTCCTCCTCTCTTGTAGAGAAGTATTGGATGACATTTTTAGCTAATTGGTTGTTGTTAGCCTTATGCATTATTTTAGCTGTTTGAAGATATAACTATAACTATATCAGCAAGTTGAAGTATTTGTGATTTTAGAAATAAGGAGTTAGTATGTTCTCTGTAGGCGCCATTATGAATTATCCATACTGACCTTTTTTTGTAGTCTCTGTATCTATTCTATCTAACAGTTATCGGCGAGTACTTCCACTGTTTTAGATACCGCTCACACTGGTCCATAACCACGTTTTCACTAATTAAACCTGACACAAATATGAAAAAGGATGTAGAATGGCATGAGATCCTGCATCTTGATATCAAGCCTCACCAGAAAGTAGGTGACAGGGAAAGGGGCGAGATTCGCAATAGGATCAAAGCAGCAGAATTCACTGATGGGTAAGAGCTGCAGGAGCCGTTCTGGTTGCTGTGCAACATCCTGCTTCTTTTTTTTTTTTTTTTTTTTTTTTTTTTTTCCTCTGTAGTGTGCGAGGGTGAAGCAAAAGCATTATGCATGAATCTCCACTGCTGTCATGCTCATTTTTAAAGTCATTTATTTTCATTATCCCTCTCTATAAACAGTCACTACCCACTATCATCAGGGAGTGTCTTAGCTCATTTTGTCTAATTGAGTATTGTTCAACTGTTTACACATGGCTGACACTGTTTTTTTTTTACTCTAAGATATATTTCCGCATTAGGTTTGTGTATTTATTCCATTATCTTATTCTGGGAGGTATTTAATTTGTTCAGTTATTTGACGATCCTTTCATGGATTGGGTGTAATTCTGAGTCACACATTATTATTGTTGGAAATAATTAGTTACAATTACACTTCTTTCAAATCACTGCCCAGATGTTTTGAGTGGAAATAATGATTTGCTGCTGGAAACACATGAATGCCTTACCACAGGGGGTGTTCAAACACTTTCCACTGAGGGCTGCTAACTGGGAAGTCCAAGAATGTGAGAATCAACTTGGATATTTCTAATTATGTCCATATAAGTAATAGTAATAATAAAAGTAATTTAAAAAAAAAATAATAATACAAATAACATATAGGATCATGTTCTCCAGACTGGTCTCCGAGCTGTAAAGTCTGCGCGCTAACCACTCGACCGCCGTGCCGCCGACTTAAAAAATGTATCATGTTATGTAAAATGTAAACATTACCAGCCGTCTCTCCTGCCTTTCAGGGACGTGGCATGAGATTGGGAGCTCGGTGAACTTGCTTGTTGGGTTGTTATGTTAACTTAGTGTTTCCAGGCTTTTGTTAATGTGTTCACAGTTCCACATATCCAAAAGAAGTAGGAAGAAGCAAAGCTTATTAAATCCTACCCCTCCATCTGGTACTTTTACAATCAGTAACTGTCACATTTGTTCACTTCCTGCTTTCCTAATATAGTTTAAGTTGTTTTTTTGGGGGGTTTTTTGGTTTTTTTGGGGGTTTTTTTTTGTTTTTTTTTTTAATTTTACAAATTAAATTTTTTTTATTTATTTTTATTTGTACTACGGTTTCCTCCCACATTCCAAACACATGCTATGTTAATTGGTAATGGTAATGGTTTTATTTCATTTGAACATGCATCAGATTACAATTGAATGCATCACATAATCAGTTCACAGTTCCACATGTCCAAAAGGAGTAGGAAGAAGCAAAGCTTATTAAATCCTACCCCTCCATCTGGTACTTTTACATTCAGTAACTGTTACATTTGTTCACTTCCTGCTTTCCATAATACAGTTTGAGGTTTTTTGTTTGTTTTTTTTATTTTTTTTTGTCCCGTACCGAAGTACGAGGTGATATGGCCATTTGTCAAATACTTTTTTTATGGTCCAATTGTGTCATAAAGCATTGTTGGCAAGCACATAGTATTTTCAGTGGAAGACATTTGTCATGCTAGTTGCACCAAGTGCAAAAAAAAAGGTGCACATACATTAAACTACCTGAAACTCTGGCATTGCTAAGACACTACAGCAGGACTTGTTCCCATCCTGAGGGCTGCTGTGAGATGAACCTGACACCTTTTCATGAAGATGTCAAAATGATGTCCTCTCGCTTTGGCTGACACAGGTGTGTGTTTATTGCAGGTATCGGCATGGGGAGGATACGTGTTTATCATCAACCTGATTCCCCTCCATGTGTTTGTGCTACTGCTAATGCAACGTTACAGCAGAAGAGTCTACATCGGTAAGGTGCACACATTGTTGATGTCTCTCTGTGTCAGATAGATGACAAAGTTTCCAGGTTTAAGCCTTAAATATGCCATATGACACTCAACGCTAACTAATAACGCCAATGGAATTGGAATATTTGGGTCCATGTAAACATGGCTAGTGTTCACATTTGCAAGTGAACTCTGTGTGTGTGTGTGTGCACGCGTTAAAATTCCTCTTCAATGCGTAACCTCCATTGCGCAACGTATACGTAGCTTCTTTACAAGGCAAAGATGCAGGCCGTGCTGATTATAAAAATGCACTTTGGCTGCATTGTGGCTTATCTTAAAAGTGCACCAAACATGCTCTTTTCTATTGTGGAGTTGCATCATCACCTCTTTTTGCCTCTCACGCAAAAAAAACAAAAAAAACATAAAATATATGTATGAATAAGTGTTTGGGACGTAGCAGTTGGGTTGAAAAAAATTTATAAATTGGTATGTGCATGCCCGTTTTTACATTAGCACCAATTTCGGAAGGGGGGGAAAAAACAAGACAAAATTTCCAAGACTTTGTGTTGCTGGGAATTTTACTGTATATGAATTCTGGAATCATTGAATATTGAATAAGTGATCAAATCTTCTCTGTCTGTCCCCGTTTCTCTCTTCAGCTTACAGCACGTTCTACATTGTGGGTCTTATATTATCCATGCAGATCCCTTTTGTTGGCTTCCAGCCAATCAGGACTAGCGAGCATATGGCTGCTGCTGGTAAGTCCCACCGCATTCGACTCGTATGACCTTCTGAATTTTTAAAGTTATGATCGGACACCCGTGACTTTTAGAATCAATGTGCAAAAACTCCAACCGATGCATAAATGCAAAAGCACATCTTTTTCAAGTACCTTATTTTTCCCACTAAACATTACTTTTGTAAATAGTTGTTTTAGCATGTGGACATTTTGAATAGACAAGTGCTGCATGGTGGAGATATGGTTAGCGCACAGGCCTCACAGCTAGGAGACCCAAGTTCGATTCCACCCTCGGGCATCTCTGTGTGGAGTTTGCATGTTCTCCCCGTGCATGCGTGGGTTACAGTTGTGCTAGCACCTAACAAGACATCTTCAAGTCCCAAAACTGTTAAGGCAGTCCCATAGTGTCCCCACATAATGCCATGTGTGTATTTGCCTTTTAGATATCAGTAAATTAGCTAAAATGCTAACGTGCTAACCTAGGAGACCAGTGTTCAATTCCACCCTCGGGCATCTCTGTGTGGAGTTTGCATGTTCTCCCCGTGCATGCGTGGGTTACATTTGTGCTAGCACCTAGCAAGACATCTTTAATTCCCAATAGTGTTAAGGCAGTCCCATAGTGTCCCCACTTAATGCCATGTGTGTATTTGCCTTTAGATATCAGTAAATTAGCTAAAATGCTAACATGCTAACCTAGGAGACGAAGGTTCAATTCCACCCTCGGCCATCTCTGTGTGGAGTTTGCATGTTTTCCCCGTGCATGCATGGGTTACAGTTGTGCTAGCACCTAGCAAGACATCTTCAAGTCCCAAAAGTGTTAAGGCAGTCCCATAGTGTCCCCACATAATGAAATCACAGAGACTTCTTTCTGCTGAATGCCATTGCACAATAGGATTAATATAGGAGCTTTTGAAGAACCAACCATCTGCAACTACCCCCCCCCCCCCCCCCCCCCCCCTTGTTAACAAACGGCAACATAAGAGTCTTAAAAAATGCGCCACCAGAAATAATACCTGCCACTGTTTTTATGGCTTCCCTTTATTGCTGGCTCTCACATAGCAAATATATTTTCATGTGGCTCGGGTAGCAGCTGCTCAGAACATCTGGCCGCTAGCTTTTATGAAGCACAATTGGAGACGACAGCAGAGTGACTGAGCCATGAACTTGTCAGGAGGGAGCCCACCGCCCCCCACCCCGTAGTATGGGCGGCGCGGTGGGGTAGAAATTTTTAGCACCCCGGCTGCTCTCCAGGAAACATGCAGGAATAGGACAGGATCTGCCGTGGGTTGTGTGTGTGTGGAGCGTGGTGATTTCACACAATTGGGAGGTTGCACAGTATTTTACATTTTTATATGGAATTCATAAGAGCAGCATGCAGTGTTATATACAGTACCTCCTACAGTATTATTTATCAGGCTGCTGATACTGCAGAAGCAATGTACTTGTATGTGATTTCAGTCTATACTTAATAATAATAATAATAATAATAATAATTCATTCATTCATTTTGTATCGCTTTTTCCTCACGAGGGTCGCGGGGGATGCTGGAGCCTATCCCAGCTGTCTTGGGGCAAGAGGCGCGGTACACCCTGGACTGGTGGCCAGCCAATCACAGGGCATATATAGACAAACAACCATTCACACTCACATTCATACCTATGGACAATTTGGAATCGCCAATAAACCTAGCATGTCTTTGGAATGTGGGAGGAAACCAAACTCCACACAGAGATGGCTGAGGGTGGAATTGAACCCTGGTCTCCTCGGTTAGCATGTTAGCATTTTAGCTAATTTACTGATATCTAAAGGCAAATACACACATGGCATTATGTGGGGACACTATGGGACTGCCTTAACACTTTTGGGACTTGAGCATGTCTTGCTAGGTGCAAGCATGGTAGCCATTGGCATGTTAGCATTTTCTAACACAGCATTTCTAACATTCATACCTATGGACAATTTGGAGTCGCCAATTAACCTAGCATGTTTTTGGAATGTCGGAGGAAACCGGAGTACCCGGAGAAAACCCACGCATGCACAGGGAGAACATGCAAACTCCACACAGAGATGGCCAAGGGTGGAATTGAACCCTGGTCTCCTAGGTTAGCATTTTAGCTAATTTACTGATATCTAAAGGCAAATACACACATGGCATTATGTGGGGACACTATGGGACTGCCTTAACACTTTTGGGACTTGAAGATGTCTTGCTAGGTGCTAGCATGGTAGCCATTGGCATGTTAGCATTTTCTAACATTTTCTAACATTCATACCTATGGACAATTTGGAGTCGCCAATTAACCTAGCATGTTTTTGGAATGTGGGAGGAAACCGGAGTACCCAGAGAAAACCCACGCATGCACGGGGAGAACATGCAAACTCCACACAGAGATGGCCAAGGGTGGAATTGAACCCTGGTCTCCTAGGTTAGCATTTTAGCTAATTTACTGATATCTAAAGGCAAATACACACATGGCATTATGTGGGGACACTATGGGACTGCCTTAACACTTTTGGGACTTGAAGATGTCTTGCTAGGTGCTAGCATGGTAGCCATTGGCATGTTAGCATTTTCTAACATTTTCTAACATTCATACCTATGGACAATTTGGAGTCGCCAATTAACCTAGCATGTTTTTGGAATGTGGGAGGAAACCGGAGTACCCGGAGAAAACCCACGCATGCACGGGGAGAACATGCAAACTCTACACAGAGATGGCCGAGGGTGCAATTGAACCCTGGTATCCTCGCTGTGAGGTTTGCGCGCTAACCACTCGACCGCCGTGCAGCCGGATTCAATATCATATATAAATATAAATGACATACAGATTTTATTAACAGGATTAGAACCCTTTAGACGTATATTCTAATCTTCAACTGTTTCAAACGGAGTAGTGGAAGAAGGACCACTTCCACACAGGATGGGAGAAGAACCTTTTCTTCCCTTCCTCCGTCTCAGCCATGGCATGTCTGTTAGAATGCTGATAGTCTTGAGATTGGAGTGTTTAATAACGATATCACAGGGAACATTTAATTCGCAAGTGCAATCAAAACCGACAGATTGAAGAGCTCTGTGCGGCGAACGCGGGGAGAGATGAGTTTTAAGCGCGAGCGAAGCGACCGCGTACGAGAGGAAAGTCCAACTATAAACAGATGGCCTCGTTTAGTCGGAACACATTTGAAGTCTGTCCCGTTGGTGTTTATCTTTTACATGTGTTAGGACCGCCAAAAGGGACCGTTCCGAACGGGACTTGTCAGGATTTTGGCAAACTTAAGAGATAATAAACGAGCACAGAGAGATGAGATATTAATATGCTGATTATTATGTTATGTGTGTGTGTTTGTGTGTCTTTTTCTTCCAGGTGTGTTTGCACTACTTCAAGCTTATGCTTTCCTGCAATACCTGAGAGACAGGTTGACCAAACAGGAATTCCAGACACTCTTCTTCCTTGGTGTCTCTCTCGCCGCCGGCGTGGTCTTCCTCACAGTGATATATCTGACATACACAGGTCTATATCTCAGACGATGTATTAGTATTATATGGTATATTTATTTCAGGCATGCTTACACCACTTTTTTTTCTTCTCCTTCCCCCTGTTTAGGATACATTGCTCCGTGGAGCGGGCGTTTCTACTCTCTGTGGGACACTGGGTAATTTGACCTTATTGTTTTCAGTGTGTGTGTGGAATGAATACGTTAACTTGAGCCTAATGTGTATGCTTTATGTTGTATAAAACAGCTGACACTTCCTGCTTGCACTATCGTTGAAGAAATAAACATATAAATATTGCATTTGATCCAAATGGCAACATTAACTCATCCAATCCCAACCATTTCAGTACTGGCTTATAGTACTCTCAGGCTATATAAACATGGAACCTACCAAAAAGAAAGTTTCTACCATTTTTCATTCTTTAGTAATCAGCAAGAACATAGGTAACATCTCCACCATCTCCATCAACTCCAAACATCTACTTCACCCTCACCAACTGCTTAATATTATTATTATTAAGTTCCAGGAAAATATCAGTTCCCAACTAAAAAAAAAAAAGCAGTTTTTTGTGAAAAGATTTTTTTTTTTTGCTTTTGTGGCAGCTCAAACATCTAAACGACTACAACATAACATGAAAAACTGTGTGTGCACATTTTAACAAATGTACGTGCATTTGTTAAAATTTCCCTAGAAAATTTCCAAGACTTTACTGTATAGGAATTCTGGAATCATTGAATAATTTATCAAATCTTCTCTGTCTGTCCCCGTTTCTCTCTTCAGATTACAGCAGGTTCTACATTGCGGGTCTTATACTATCCATGCAGATCCCTTTTTGTTTTTGTTTTGTCAGACCTTCCCACCTTCAAAAAACAACTAAAAACACACCTGTTTAAATCCGTTTTTAATTTATTTTTATTTTTTAATTATTTTTAATGAAATTAAAAAAAAAAATTTAATACAATTTTTATTAATTTCTAACTTTTTATACCTGACTGCTGCACCCCGCCTGGCTTTTAGCCTTGTTTTAGCTCTGAATGAATGTATGGATATTGTATTTTAATGCATCGTTTACTTTTTTACGTTTTATTTCTTTTTTTCTTTACTGTAAAGCGTCTTTGAGTACTCTGAAAAGCGCTATACAAATAAAATGTAGTAGTATTATTATTATTATTAAGTTCCAGGAAAATATCAGTTCCCAACTAAAAAAAAGAGGAAAACCAACTTTTTGTGAAAATATTTTTATTTGCTTTTGTGGCAGCGCAAATATCTAAACAACTACAACACAACATGAAAAACTGTGTTTGCACACGTGCATTTGTTAAAATTTCCCTAGAAAAATTCCAAAACTTTACTGTATAGGAATTCTGGAATCATTGAATAATTTAGCAAATCTCTGTCTCTCTCGACTGTAAAGCGTCTTTGAGTACTCTGAAAAGCGCTATACAAATACAATTTATTATTATTATTATTATTGTTAAGTTCCAGGAAAATATCAGTTCCCAACTAAAAAAAAAAAAAAGGAAAACCAGTTTTTTGTGAAAAGATTTTTTTTTTGCTTTTGTGGCAGCTCAAATATCTAAACAACTGTAACACAACATGGAAAAACTGTGTAAAATGTGTAAAAAATTTCCCTAGAATGGGTAACCTGCATGCCGTAAAAAGTACTTCTGCCACCTTGTGGCCATTTTATGGCCTGAAACTGTTCTATTTTTGCCTCTTGTGCAAAAAAAAATGAATTACGTCTTTGGGATCGAGTGTTGGGGTTTATAAAAACGTGTGACTACATCTTTGGTAGACAAGTCATTTGCTCATTGAAGCTATACAAGTTTTTTTCTTTAGAGGTAGATTTTTTCTTCTTTCCTTACTGTTATGGCTTCAAACTAAAGCATTGTATGCTACAAGACTGTAACAAATACACAAAACCCGCTCATGCTTGTCCCCCTTTTTTTGACCTCCTCCAGCTATGCTAAGATCCACATCCCCATCATAGCATCCGTTTCAGAGCACCAGCCCACCACGTGGGTCTCCTTCTTCTTCGACCTTCACATACTGGTCTGCACATTCCCAGCAGGCCTGTGGTTCTGCATCAAGAACATCAATGACGAACGAGTATTTGGTAAGACCATGTTTGCCGATAATGTTGTGAATAGTTTGATCTATATGGCTTTCGTTTTTTTTTTCCTTCCAGTGGCCCTTTACGCCATCAGCGCTGTGTATTTCGCTGGCGTGATGGTGCGACTCATGCTGACGCTGACTCCGGTGGTGTGCATGCTGTCAGCGGTGGCTTTCTCCAGCGTCTTTGAACATTACATGGGAGATGACACAAAGAGAGAGAAACCCCCTGCTGAAGACAGCAGCGACGAGGACGACAAAAGAAATTCCGGGAATCTCTACGACAAGGTAGGCCAATCACCCGTCTCGTTTTTCAGCACACGGCGCCGCGCAAAAAGTGAGGAAACGCGTCACGTTTCTGCAAATAGAAACTTTTCACAGGAGAATAGTTGGTTGTTTACGTACCTGACAGTTTGGACTGTACTGTGGATTCATTCACAATTGGTCGCGGGTATGCTGGAGCCTATCCCAGCTGTCTTACCTATGGACAATTTGGAGTCGCTAATTAAACTAGCATGTTTTTGGAATGTGGGAGGAAAACCGGAGTACCCGGGGAAAAAAAACCCATGCCTGCACGGGGAGAACATGCAAACTCCACACAGAGATGGCCGAGTGTGGAATTGAACCCTGGTCTCCTAGGTTAGCATGTTAGCATTTTAGCTAATTTACTGATATCTAAAGGCAAATACACACATGGCATTATGTGGGGACACTATGGGACTGCCTTAACACTTTTGGGACTTGAAGATGTCTTGCTAGGTGCTAGCATGGTAGCCATTGGCATGTTAGCATTTTCTAACATTTTCTAACACAGCATTTCTAACATTTTCTAACATTCATATCTATGGACAATTAACCTAGCATGTTTTTGGAATGTGGGAGGAAACCGGAGTACCCGGAGAAAACCCACGCATGCACAGGGAGAACATGCAAACTCCACACAGAGATGGCCGAGGTTGGAATTGAACTTGGGTCTCCTAGCTGTGTGGCCTGCGCGCTAACCACTTTCTAATGCCGCATGTCCTCCAATGAACTCCTTTGCTCAGACACAATGCAGAATGAGAAACTTCAAAACTCATATTGGTACTTCTTTGTATATTTTGAGGTACACCTTTGGAGTGTAAAGTTACTGTGTGATGAGTTTAGTGTTTTTTTTGCAAGTATAAACATGGCTAAATAAACTAATAGACATGTTGTTTTCTATAATAGACGTGTTTTTGGAATGTGGGAGGAAACCGGAGTATGGGGAGAACATGCAAACTCCACACAGAGATGGCAGAGAGTGGAATTGAACATGGGTATCCTTGCTGTGAGGCCTGCGGCCTAACCACTTGACCACCGTGCAGCCCTCAAGACAAGCATTTCTTCATTTTAAGATCTAATACAATATTTTCCTATAAATGTAAGAGGGTGTACTCACTTTAGACCAGTAAGCTATCTTGATGCAATCCTCGTCTGTTCTATGTTCAACCCCCTTTGGCTGTACTTTTTTTTTTTTACTCAATTGGGGAGATTGCCAGACGTGTCGTGAGCTTTTACCCACACATCCCACCAATATTTTTGAGCCGTGATTCATCTGCAGCTATTTGATGTGCTTAGTCAGTTTTCAGCTGTCTCGCATTTGTGTGAATATTTGACTAACAAATATCTCAGCCAAAAAGCGAGTCGATGCCTTTTTTTTTTTCAGAAATGACTAGCCACTTGAAAGTGTATTTACACACAATTCAGATTAACATTTTTTTTTTTTTTTGGGTTGCGCAATTGAGTCATCACATTCTCAGTATCATCATCAAAGCCTGAGGCGCATCTTTAGCCGACATCAGAAACACGAGGAAGCTCCGAGCTTTGTTTGCTAATGCAGTTTTTCCCTCCACCCCCCCACACAGGCCGGCAAAGTACGCAAACACGTATCGGAACAGGAGAAAGCGGAGGAAGGTCTGGGTCCAAACGTGAAGTCCATCGTCACCATGCTCATGTTGATGCTCCTGATGATGTTTGCTGTCCACTGCACCTGGGTCACCAGCAACGCCTACTCCAGCCCCAGCGTGGTGCTCGCCTCGTACAACCATGATGGGTATGCGTTACTTGACACATTAGCCACGTATACATGGACCCAAATATTCCAATTCCATTCGGGTTATTTGCTGAAACGGAAAGAATGTAACCTTTTTCCGAAAGAAAAGTGCCAATCCGAATGAATATATAATGGGACTCCCAGGGGTGGAATATTCCTTTCCCCAATCCGATTGAGGTATCTTGTACCCGCTCAATCAGAAAGTTGTCAGACTGCGTTCTTCTTCGTGGTGTTTTTCTTCTTCTGTTGTTTATTGGCGGTTGGCAAGCAGCTTTCGTGTGCATTAGCGGAAAGTTTGTTTTTGGTTCAAACTAAATTGTAAAACTAAACTGGATAAACACAAAACTGGCAATACGGCAATATGAGGATATTATGAATATTGTGAGTAGCATATTTCAATTAAAAAAATTTTTTTTTTAAATATTTTTTTCATATAATTTTATTTTTTATTATTTATTTTTATTTATTTATTTTATTTTATTATTTTTTTAATATGCTACTCATAATACTGAGTTTATTCCTTTGTGAGGATAAGCGGTAGAAAATGAATGAATGAATATTGGTGAATAAAAAATGTATTTAAAAAAAAAATTATAATTTTATTTGTTTATTATTTATTTTATATTTATCATAGTCACACACACTATATATATATATATATATATATATATATATATATATATATATATATATATATGTATATATATATATATATATACAATTTTTTTTTATATGCTACTCATAATACTATGAGTTTATTCCTTTGTGAGGATAAGCGTTAGAAAATTAATGAATGAATGAATATTATGAATACGGAATTCCAACTAGTGAAAGAAAAACTCCAGGAAGTCGGTATCACGTGATGTTGGTGTTTACGCTTTACTGCGCATGCCCCATTGACTATTCTGGTTGATTATAGCGCCGCATGTAGACACGCCATTGGAATATTCCTTTCCATGTATACCAATGCTTTTGGAAAGGTCATTCGGAAAGATTCCATTCGGAAAGAGAAAAAACTCCTCATGTAAACGTGGCTACTATATTTTAATGTGTTAAATTACCATAAGATCTCAATCGTAAGTTGTACTACACACTGACTAAAACGTTGGTGGTTCCACATAGTGCAGCAAGTCAGGAGCACATACATATTTCATACGACATTTCCTGAAATATTGATATGTGCATGACAGCGCAAGCTTTAATATCACAGCTTTTCTTTTTGTTTTTTTAAAGTTTCTAGGTCACAGAAATGTGTTTGTGTGCATAAAGGAAATTGCTGCTGTCAATCCATGCTGTGTATTGTACGTCTACACATAAAAATACACATAAACATAAACTGATGCATAAAGTTGTCCTGGAGGTTAGACACATTTTGGACATCATTTAAAAAAAAAAAAATCAAATATCGAATCTTGTGTTTGCTACAACTCTTCTGACCGTATTTCCTTAAATAGACGCCACACCCCAATTGATTGGCAAACAAACAATGGCTGAGGACAACAAAAACTGGTCTAGATCAGCGATTCTTATTTAGTGTGTCGGGACCCCAAAAATGGGTCTATGTTTGGTCAAGAAATAAACTAATGAGGGGTTGCACGGTGATCGTGTGGTTAGCGCGCAGACCTCACAGCTAGGAGACCAGGGTTCAATTCCACCCTCGGCCATCTCTGTGTGGAGTTTGCATGTTCTCCCCATACTCCGGTTTCCTCCCACATTCCAAAAACATGCTAGGTTAATTAGCGACTCCAAATTGTCCATAGGTATGAATGTTGGAAAATGTTACAAAATGCTAACATGCCAATGGCTACCATGCTAGCACCTAGCAAGACATCTTCAAGTCCCAAAAGTGTTAATATTATTTTGTTTGTTATTTTGTTATTATTATTTTCTATTATAGAAAACAACATGTCTATGTCTATTAGTTTATTTAGCCATGTTTATGCTTGCAAAAAAAACACTAAACTCATCACACAGTAACTTAACACTCCAAAAAATGTACCTAAAAATATACAAAGAAGTATACAAAGAAGTACCAATATGAGTTTTGAAGTTTCCCATTCTGCATTGTGTCTGAGTAAAGCAGTTCATTGGAGGACATGCGACATAGAAAGTGGTTAGCGCGCAGGCCTCACAGCTAGGAGACCCGAGTTCAATCCTACCCTCGGCTATCTCTGTGTGGAGTTTGCATGTTCTCCCCGTGCATGCGTGGGTTTTTTTCCCCGGGTACTCCGGTTTCCTCCCACATTCCAAAAACATGCTAGGTTAATTAGCGACTCCAAATTGTCCATAGGTATGAATGTTGGAAAATGTTACAAAATGCTAACATGCCAATGGCTACCATGCTAGCACCTAGCAAGACATCTTCAAGTCCCAAAAGTGTTAATATTATTTTTTGTTATTTTGTTATTATTATTTTCTATTATAGAAAACAACATGTCTATGTCTATTAGTTTATTTAGCCATGTTTATACTTGCAAAAAAACACTAAACTCATCACACAGTAACTTAACACTCCAAAGGTGTACCTAAAAATATACAAAGAAGTACCAATATGAGTTTTGAAGTTTCCCATTCTGCGTTGTGTCTGAGCAAAGCAGTTCATTGGAGGACATGCGGCATAGAAAGTGGTTAGTGCGCAGGCCACACAGCTAGGAGACCCGAGTTCAATCCCACCCTCGGCTATCTCTGTGTGGAGTTTGCATGTTCTCCCCGTGCATGCGTGGTTTTTTTTCTCCGGGTACTCCGGTTTCCTCCCACATTCCAAAAAAAAAAACATGCTAGGTTAATTAGCAACCAGTCCAGGGTGTACCCCGCCTCTCGCCTGAAGACAGTTAGGATAGGCTCCAGCACCCCCACGACCCTCATGATGAAAAAACGGTAGAAAATGAATGAATGAATAAACTACTGAGCCGATGTCTGTGAATGCACCATGCGATCTTGTGTTTCTGAGCAACTTTGTCAAGTTTGAGCAGGTGGACAAGGACATGTAGTGAGGACTTATGAGTGTATTTGAGTTGAGTTGGTAATAATTGAGTAACCATAGCAACATATAATTACTTGATATTATAATAATAAACACCATACCCCTAATAAACGCTTCTTTCACCATAAGAGTGAGGAAATAGGGGGTAGATTGCCCTTGCAGCCATGTTTCCCGTTTGACTAGTTGGTGTTAACTTTTAACCTTTTTCTCCCCCCTCCCCCTCCCTTTTCAGGTCAAGAAACATCCTTGATGACTTCAGGGAGGCCTACTATTGGCTGAGACAGAACACAGACGAGCACGCACGCGTCATGTCATGGTGGGACTACGGTTACCAAATAGCAGGGATGGCTAACAGGACCACACTGGTTGACAATAATACATGGAACAACAGTCATATAGCGCTGGTGAGGTCTCATTCATTTTTTACTACCAACCCCCCCATCCCCCCAACACCACCACCATGTTGGCTTTTTGCTCTGCTGCTATTTTTAATGCACACACACACACACACACACACACACCGGGAAACAAATGATCTCTTCCAGCAGCCACCGGATGATCATCAAGCTCTTTAGTGAATTTTTAATGAAATTGCCAATTCTAACTGCGCTCTCCTTTTTATAAGCCAGATAATGTTGTTTTCTTAAACTTTTCTCAATTAGTTTAAGGGCAGCTCGGTTAATTGCTGTCACAGTCTGGGTGCTTTTCTTCCTATTTGCTGCATTTTTAAAATGTTTTTTTTTTTTTTAATTTTATGGGGGGGTTAAAACTTGTCTATTCTCATTGTTTCTGCTTATCGGCACTTCTGTTTATAGAATATTTCATTTCATGGTGTAGGTTTGTTTTAACTCTAAATTAAACTTTGCATGGTTCCATTCGGAAGTGTTTGAATCACAAAATATTGAATTGCCTATTTCCTGGAGTCAGCTGGGATAGGCTCCAGCACACCCTTGCTCATGGTAATAGTTTTATTTTCATTTGAACATGCATCAGATTACAATTGAATGCATCCCGTAATCAGTTCACAGTTCCACATGTCCAAAAAGGAGTAGGAAGAAGCAAAGCTTATTAAATCCTACCCCTCCATCTGGTACTTTTACACTCAGTAACTGTTACATTTGTTCACTTCCTGCTTTCCTAATATAGTTTAAGTTGTTTTTTTGTTTGTTTTTTTTTAAATTTTAAAAATTTTATTTTGATTTTTACTATTTTTATTTATTTTTATTTGTACCCCGGTTTCCTCCCACATTCTGAAAACATGCTATGTTAATTGGTAATGGTAATGGTTTTATTTCATTTTGAACATGCATCAGATTACAATTGAATGCATCCCATAATCAGTTCACAGTTCCACATGTCCAAAAGGAGTAGGAAGAAGCAAAGCTTATTAAATCCTACCCCTCCATCTGGTACTTTTACAATCAGTAACTGTTACATTTGTTCACTTCCTGCTTTCTTAATATAGTTTAAGTTGTTTTTTTTGTTTTGTAATTTTTTTTTACATTTGTTCACTTCCTGCTTTCCTAATATAATTTAAGTGTTTTTTTGTTACATTTTTATTTTTATCCTAAAAAATTAAGTGTTTTTCATTTTAATTTAAAATTAATTGTAAAGCAGAATTCACCAAGCATTGGATTAAAATTAAAATAAATTAATTTTAAAATATTTTAATTTTAATTTTTGTCACGTACCGAAGTACGAGGTGATATGAGCATCCAATGACATAATGGGTACCATAGTAAGTGTCAATATAGTGATATATATAGCACATCATGACTGGTTCAAGACTCTTCATCCTTGTATTTAGCAAACATCAACTGCTTGTATTGTTTCTTGCTCCTTGACGAAAGTCAAATGTCAGAAGGGTTACATGAATAGTTTGGGAACCTCTACTCTAGGGGATTTATGGCTTTCGTGCGAGTATTACAATGGTGGCGAGATGTTGTTGTAATAAATATATATAGGACATTTGTCAAAACAATTGTCCCACTAGACACTGTGGCAAATGTGCTGTCAACCTCCCATTTATCACATTCAAGGACATATAATATGCTGTGTCAAGTCATCCTGTTATTTAAAATCCTTCTTTTTCTTTCAATCCCTATTCTAGGTGGGGAAAGCCATGTCTTCCAATGAAAGTGCAGCCTACAAAATCATGAGGTCCCTAGATGTCGACTATGTGCTGATTATTTTCGGCGGCGTCATAGGTTACTCGGGAGATGATATCAACAAGTTCCTGTGGATGGTGAGGATAGCTGAAGGGGAGCATCCTAAGGACATCAGGGTAAGGATGTTTTGTGGTGTTAACCAACCCATCCCAATTTAACTTATGACCATACTGGTCACGGTGGTGCTGCATGATTTAAGGCAGAGGTGTCCAAAGTGTGGCCCGTGGCTGTTTTTTTTTTTGGGGGGGGGGGGTTTGACCCGTGGCACATTTGTGAGGAAAAATATGAAAATTTTTGTTAGGTTGAAAATTATTCATTTATTCATTTTCTGCAGCTTATCCTCACGAGGGTCGCGGGGGTTGGGGGGCTGGAGATGGGAAGTGTGCAAAATACTCTCAATTTTAACATCTAAAGTGAAAAAAAATCGCTCTTGTATTTTTGCCTCTCCTCTCATTCCATGTGGAAGTGGTAAGTTTTTTTTTTTTTGTACGTTGTCCTTCCCCACCCAATTTGAAACACTTTGTGTAAATTAATTGTGCGCTAGTTAGCTTGGTGTCGTGCTATTTTTAAAACGATGCCCATCTCTCAAGTCCCGGAATTGATCCCGTAGCCTGCGGCATACACATTTAATGTGTTGAAAACAAAGAACGATGACTATGACCAAGGGGTGTTTTTATTTTATGTTCATAAAACTTAAGTTATGTATAGATACAGTATCTAAAAATCATGTGGTGTCCAATCATCATGATTATGACTTATTTTGTAATTTTAGGCCACTATTTTTCATCAACCTTTTTGATGATACAGTATCTAAAAATCATGTGGTGTCCAATCATCATGATTGTTATGACTTATTTTGTTATTTTTGGTCACTATTTTTAATCAACCTTTTTGATGATACAGTATCTAAGAATTACGTGGTGTCCAATCATCATGATTGTTATGACTTAATTTGTTATTTTAGGCCACTATTTTTCATCAACCTTTTTGATGATACAGTATCTAAAAATCACGTGGTGTCCAATCATCATGATTGTTATTTTTCATCAACCTTTTTGATAATACAGTATCTAAAAATCATGTGGTGTCCAATCATCATGATTGTTATGACTTATTTTGTTATTTTTGGTCACTATTTTTAATCAACCTTTTTGATGATACAGTATCTAAAAATTGCGTGGTGTCCAATCATCATGATTGTTATGACTTAATTTGTTATTTTAGGCCACTATTTTTCATCAACCTTTTTGATGATACAGTATCTAAAAATCATGTGGTGTCCAATCATCATGATTATTTTTCATCAACCTTTTTGATAATACAGTATCTAAAAATCATGTGGTGTCCAATCATCATGATTGTTATTTTTCATCAACCTTTTTGATAATACAGTATCTAAAAATCATGTGGTGTCCAATCATCATGATTGTTATGACTTATTTTGTTATTTTTGGTCACTATTTTTAATCAACCTTTATGATGATACAGTATCTAAAAATTACGTGGTGTCCAATCATCATGATTGTTATGACTTAATTTGTTATTTTAGGCCACTATTTTTCATCAACCTTTTTGATGATACAGTATCTAAAAATCATGTGGTGTCCAATCATCATGATTGTTATGACTTATTTTGTTGTTTTTGGTCACTATTTTTAATCAACCTTTTTGATGATACAGTATCTAAAAATTACGTGGTGTCCAATCATCATGATTGTTATTTTTCATCAACCTTTTTGATAATACAGTATCTAAAAATCACGTGGTGTCCAATCATCATGATTGTTATTTTTCATCAACCTTTTTGATAATACAGTATCTAAAAATCATGTGGTGTCCAATCATCATGATTGTTATGACTTATTTTGTTATTTTTGGTCACTATTTTTAATCAACCTTTATGATGATACAGTATCTAAAAATTACGTGGTGTCCAATCATCATGATTGTTATGACTTAATTTGTTATTTTAGGCCACTATTTTTCATCAACCTTTTTGATGATACAGTATCTAAAAATCATGTGGTGTCCAATCATCATGATTGTTATGACTTATTTTGTTGTTTTTGGTCACTATTTTTAATCAACCTTTTTGATGATACAGTATCTAAAAATTACGTGGTGTCCAATCATCATGATTGTTATTTTTCATCAACCTTTTTGATAATACAGTATCTAAAAATCACGTGGTGTCCAATCATCATGATTGTTATTTTTCATCAACCTTTTTGATAATACAGTATCTAAAAATCATGTGGTGTCCAATCATCATGATTGTTATGACTTATTTTGTTATTTTTGGTCACTATTTTTAATCAACCTTTTTGATGATACAGTATCTAAAAATCACGTGGTGTCCAATCATCATGATTGTTATGACTTATTTTGTTATTTTAGGCCACTTTTTTTTTTCATCAACATTTTTGATGAGGATTTTGTGTGCACTTCAACTCGGTTTCAGGCAACGTTAGGTGTCGTTTACAAACACAAAAAAATTAATTCCTGAGGTTCTCTGGGTTGTTTAATTCCAGCAGTAAGTGTCTGATACCCAACATGACACACTAAACCTCCACAGGCTGTGGATGTGGATGTGGGGTTGGAGGTGTGTTATTCTAATATTGAACTTATTCCGTCTTTCAGGAGAGTGACTACTTCACCCCTCAGGGAGAGTTCCGAGTGGACAAGGACGGTTCGCCGACTCTGCTCAACTGCCTCATGTACAAGATGTCCTACTACCGATTTGGTGAAATGCAGGTGAGTGGAGGAACTTGCGACTAATGACCTGTTTGCTTCCTGTCCAAATACGATGTGCCTGTCTATATATCTATATCAACATTTCTATTCATCTTTGATGAGTTTGGCATCTCGAGGGCAAGTCAGGCCTCGTTAGTTAGCACCTCAGACGTCGTTTTTTTTTTTTTTTTTTTTCCTTCGCCCCCTTCCAGGCGTTGTGATACACTCGGTAGGTTCAGATAATGAGTCGCAGCGGTGTGCAAAGATCAGAAGTTTGCACAACTGTTCTCTCTCTCAGAAGAAGTACGACTCGCTGTGTTTTTCGTGCGGCGTTCTAGACGATAACCAGCAGCAAAGGTGGCTGACAGGTTAAAAAAAAAAATAAAAAAAAATGTACAGAGATGCCTCTGGAATCCCTGAGGTGTGATGGGAATTTGAGGAAAAGGAATGGATTTGAAAAGGTTTTCCTGATGGTTTGTGCTACGGGGTGACTGCAGGTGGGTGGGCGAAAGGCAAAAAAAAAAGGCAAGAGTGGAGTGATCCTTCTTGTCGACTGACATATGACTGCTGGAGCTGTGCAGACTGGCCTGTGGGTCAATTCAATCAATGCACTTGCAGTCGGGAGACTTGACCAAAAAACAAATGGAAAAAGCACAGTTTATATCAAATTGAGTGGAAAATAAACGACTATAAAGTGGCGGAAGAACATACGGATGCATGGCAATAAGTTATCATATGTTTCAGCTACCATTGTCAATTATTCATTCATTCATTCAGGGCTCACTCCAGACTGGTCAACAAATTAAACCTGTTAGATATTCATTCATTTTCTACCGCTTTTCCTCACGAGGGTCGCGGGGGTGCTGGAGCCTACCCCAGCTGTCTTAGGGAGAGAGGCAGGGCTCACTCTGGACTGGTTGGCAAATTAAACCTGTTAGATATTCATTTATTCATTCATTCATTTTCTACCGCTTTTCCTCACAAGGGTCACGGGGGTGCTGGAGCCTACCCCAGCTGTTTTAGAGAGAGAGGCAGGGCTCACTCCAGACTGGTCGGCAAATTAAACCTGTTAGATATTCATTCATTCATTTTCTACCGCTTTTCCTCACGAGGGTCGCGGGGATGCTGGAGCCTACCCCAGCTGTTTTAGAGAGAGAGGCAGGGCTCACTCCGGACTGGTCGGCAAATTAAACCTGTTAGATATTCATTCATTCATTTTCTACCGCTTTTCCTCACGAGGGTCACGGGGGTGCTGGAGCCTACCCCAGTTGTTTTAGGGAGAGAGGCAGGGCTCACTCTGGACTGGTCGGCAAATTAAACCTGTTAGATATTCATTCATTCATTTTCTACCGCTTTTCCTCACAAGGGTCACGGGGGTGCTGGAGCCTACCCCAGTTGTTTTAGGGAGAGAGGCAGGGCTCACTCTGGACTGGTCGGCAAATTAAACCTGTTAAATATTCATTCATTCATTCATTCATTTTCTACCACTTTTCCTCACAAGGGTCGCGGGGGTGCTGGAGCCTACCCCAGCTGTCTTAGAGAGAGAGGCAAGGCTCACTCTGGACTGGTTGGCAAATTAAACCTGTTAGATATTCATTTATTCATTCATCCATTTTCTACCGCTTTTCCTCACGAGTGTCACGTGGGTGCTGGAGCCTACCCCAGTCGTTTTAGGGAGAGAGGCAGGGCTCACTCTGGACTGGTTGGCAAATTAAACCTGTTAGATATTCATTCATTCATTTTCTACCGCTTTTCCTCACGAGGGTCACGGGGGTGCTGGAGCCTACCCCAGTTGTTTTAGGGAGAGAGGCAGGGCTCACTCTGGACTGGTCGGCAAATTAAACCTGTTATTCATTCATTCATTCATTTTCTACCGCTTTTTGTCACGAGGGTCACGGGGGTGCTGGAGCCTACCCCAGTTGTTTTAGGGAGAGAGGCAGGGCTCACTCTGGACTGGTCGGCAAATTAAACCTGTTAGATATTCATTCATTCATTTTCTACCGCTTTTCCTCACAAGGGTCACGGGGGTGCTGGAGCCTACCCCAGTTGTTTTAGGGAGAGAGGCAGGGCTCACTCTGGACTGGTCGGCAAATTAAACCTGTTAAATATTCATTCATTCATTCATTCATTTTCTACCACTTTTCCTCACAAGGGTCGCGGGGGTGCTGGAGCCTACCCCAGCTGTCTTAGAGAGAGAGGCAAGGCTCACTCTGGACTGGTTGGCAAATTAAACCTGTTAGATATTCATTTATTCATTCATCCATTTTCTACCGCTTTTCCTCACGAGTGTCACGTGGGTGCTGGAGCCTACCCCAGTTGTTTTAGGGAGAGAGGCAGGGCTCACTCTGGACTGGTCGGCAAATTAAACCTGTTAGATAATCATTCATTCATACATTTTCTACTGCTTTTCCTTACAAGGGTCGCGGGGTGCTGGAGCCTACCCCAGTCGTTTTAGGGAGAGCGGCAGGGCTCACTCTGGACTGGTTGGCAAATTAAACCTTAGATATTCATTCATTCATTCATTCATTTTCTACCGCTTTTCGTCACGAGGGTCGCGGTGGTGCTGGAGCCTACCCCAGCTGTCTTAGAGAGAGAGGCGAGGCTCACTCCGGACTGGTCGGCAAATTAAACCTGTTAGATATTCATCTGACATTTTTAAACTCTGCCCCCCCCCCCCGTCTCTTAGTTGGACTTCCGAACGCCCCCCGGCTTTGACCGTACACGCAATGCGGAGATCGGCAACAAGGATATTAAATTCAAGCACCTGGAGGAGGCCTTCACCTCAGAGCACTGGCTGGTCAGGATCTACAAGGTCAAGAACCTGGGCAACAGGGAGCCGCTGGACCGCAAGCTTCGCGGCATCGTTCCCAAACAGAAGTACACCTCCAAAAAGGTATCGTTGTCGACTTTCGCCTTCATACATCGTTTTGCTACAAAATGGGAGTCAATAGTTAATCAATTAAAACAGAATATTACACTGGAACCTACTGAGTCAAAGCCTCACATTGACATAAGCAGCTATTGTGGATGGAGTGGTCCATGTTGTTGGGGGGGGCTTACGGTATGGGCAGGCGTATGTCATGGACGACACAAGGTAACACAGGACCCATGAACTGGTTTCACACTGCTTATCTATAGCAGGATTCATTATTTCAAAATGTAATATTTTAGAAACACATTCTTAATATGGTTGTCAACATTAGAGCCTTCGAGTCATGAAATAACACCCCTACAGTCACCTTTACACTCATATTACTCAATATTTTTGACATTCATTCATTCATTTTCTACCGCTTAACCTCACGAGGGTCACGTGGGGGGGTGCTGGACCCTATCCCAGCTGTCGTAGGACGAGAGGCGGGACCGGACTGGTGGCCAGCCAATCACAGGGCACATATAGACAAACAACCATTCACACTCACATTCATACCTATGGACAATTTGGAGTCGCTAATTAACCTAGCATGTTTTTGGAATGTGGGAGGAAAACCGGAGTACCCGGAGAAAACCCACGCATGCACGGGGAGAACATGCAAACTCCACACAGAGATAGCACGAGTGTGGAATTGAACCCTGGTCTCCTAGGTTAGCATGTTAGCATTTTAGCTAATTTACTGATATCTAAAGGCAAATACACACATGGCATTATGTGGGGGACACTGTGGGACTGCCTTAACACTTTTGGGACTTGAAGATGTCTTGCTAGGTGCTAGCATGGTAGCCATTGGCATGTTAGCATTTTTATAACATTTTCTAACACAGCATTTCTAACGTTTTCTAACATTCATACCTATGGACAATTTGGAGCCTGCTTCCTAGCATATTTTTTTCAATTATTAAATCTACTATATTATGTAATACTAGCATAAAGGTGAGTATAGGGGTGTTATTTCGTGTCTAGAGGGCTCTAATCATGTTAAAACGTGTATTAGGAAGTATTCCATTAGTAAATTGACTTCTGCTTAAGATTAAAGACTTATTTACTGTATAGTATATGTACATAGTGTAGTTTTACTACACTACACATTCACTTCCTGCTTCCCAGCATATTTTTTTCAATTATTAAATCTACTATATAATGTAATACTAGCATAACGGTGACTATAGGGGTGTTATTTCATGTCAAGAGAGCTCTAATCATGTTAATTCTGAAATGTATAGTATATAGCATATTTTTTTCAATTATTAAATCCACTATATTATGTAATACTAGCATAAAGGTGACTATAGGGGTGTTATTTCATGTCTAGAGGGCTCTAATCATGTTAAAATGTGTATTAGGAAGTATTCCATTAGTAAATAGACTTCTGCTTAAGATTAAAGACTTATTTACTGTATGTAGTAAATGTACCGAGTGTAGTTTTACTGAGGTTTCACCCCCCCCCCCCCCCCCTCGTTTCTAACCAGACGGCCAAGAGGAAGCGAGGCTTCATCAAGAACAAACTGCTCCTGAAAAAAGGCAAGAAACTCCAAAAAAAGTAACGCTGACGAACTGTCCGAGGAAAAAAAAACAAAAAATGCGAAGCAACCTCTTGACAAACAATGAAGAAGAACACCGGGGTGGATCATGTGGCACTTGAGCTCGAAGCGTTTCTCATTGGAGCGCCCCCGTGTGGCGAGGAAGGTGAAGTGTCAAAATCCTGGCTCGCTCCAGAAATCCTTGTCCATTTTATCTTGTGTGGGGGGGGGGGGGATTTTGTCTTGCTAATTTTCTCCAATTTTTTTTTTTGTTTTTTTTGTTTTTTTTTACTTTGTACTTGAATGTGTGGCGAGGCATCGGGCTGCTTTGTTGGTTTTTTGTCGATTAAACATTTTTTTTGTGGTACACCAATGACGTGCTTATCAGTGTGGGTAACAAAATAGGTGGGGGGAGGGGGGGGGGGGGTCATCGCACCAAAGAGCCATTGACTTGACCTTGCTCCATGGCACATGTGAACTCACAAAGAAGTGCGGGAAGCGCTCAGGGCTCGTTCCTGACACGTTTATGCGGTATGGAGGAACGTCAGCGTCTCGGCATGAAGCCCCGCCTCTTGGAATTCACTTCAGAAATCGATCGCTGTATTTTATTTTATTTTTTTTTCGTAAACCAATTGGCCTGATACGTCACTTTTCTGTAAAGATCATATCAAATATAATATATTGCTTTCTTGTGCGGATTTAAATATGCACTTCTGTCCCTTATTTTGGGTGTTTTTGTATGACAGCAACTGGAGCGGAGAAGGCAATAATTCTTGTACAGAGAGGGCCTTGAGATTTTTCTTCATGGATGGAATGAATGTGAATTTTTTTTTTTCTTCCTAATGCTGTCCAACCCCATCCCGCATCCATACATGCTTAGATTGTACACGTTTGTTGCTGGGGCTTCAGCAACAGCAAACAAAAAAATAGTAATATTATTAAAATTATTCAAGTAGGCCTCCCTTCCTGCAGAGGGAGCTCTCTAGTTTGCGTGAGCAAGTCTAGTGCCTCTTCGCCGGTCGTCATCACCTGTCATATTTGCCGTATTCCTCCATAGCAGCGGCGGGTCGAGGAAGGCGGTCTCGCTAACTGGAAACGGGGTGTAACGGGGGGGGTTTGACACGGAATATCAACGACCATCATTCTGTCTTTAGCTTGGTTCTTAAGGTGTCCGCTTCTCAAGTAGCATGCTAAGCGGTGTTAGTGCCACACTGAAATGAAAGAACAGCATAGAAAAATACATCACTGCATGCAAGTATATTTTGACTAGTATTTTGCCAAAAACAAAAAATAAGGCATGTTTTATTTTTTTTTGTAGAAAAAAAATCAATTTCTGGGAATGCTATCATGAGAAAAAAAATCTAAATTTAAGTTGAAATAGTCCAAGAATTATGTTTGTATATTACAGGTAAATTGTAGTAACTTTAAGTTAACATTTAACATAAATAACATATTTACTGCATATCCACTACCACTTTTGAACACTAAAATGTCATGTGGCTTTCAAGTGAATGGGATTTATGGGCATCTATTGCGGGTAGTTTTTATAACTAATAAACAAATAAAAGAAATTAGTCAAAAAATATCGTGACATTTCAACTTTATTTCTTACAATACATCTATTTGGTCCTAAACTATAACTTCTATATCGGTGTAATATCATATTTGTATTCCTTCTTGGAGCGTCCATATTTGATTCCCATGATGTTACTGTTTGTTTCAGTGTGGCACTAACACGGTGTGGTTAAGTAACTGCTAAGTTCAAACGTCATTCATACAAGTATCACGTTCATGTCTTAAATCTTGTTTATTTTTTTAATAATTATTACGTTTTCAGTTATGGAAAATGCATCGAAAAGTGAAGTTGCTGATTAAAGTGGCAAGCTGAAGGCGTGCTAGCTAAATGGGATGTGGTACGGATACTGTAACTTTAAGGTTGTCATGTCTTAAAGGGATAGTTGCCATTTTTTGACAGGAAGTAGTGTGACATCATCGGAAGCACCACTTATCCCTTGAGTCTATATTATTTGTGTTAAAGAAAGTACTTCCGGCGAGTTGGTGGGTGGGGGTCACTAAAGTAAAGAGTTTGCTTCTCGAACAAAATGCGGTTTAACAAGAAAAAGTCAGTTCTCACGATTACTTTTTGACCCGGGATGTGGTACTGGATACGGTAACTTTAAAGTTGTCATATGTTAAAGGGATAGTTGCCATTTTTTGACCGGAAGTAGTATGACATCCTCATCGGAAGCACCACTTTAGACCCTGAGTTCTCGTCTATATTATTTGTGTTAAAGAAAGTACTTACGGCTAGTTGGTGGGGGGGTCACTAAAGTAAAATGCGGTTTGACATGGAAAAAGTCAAAAAGATCACTTTTTGGTCCGTGTTTCACAGTGTTTAAGCGCACGTGTCAATCACGGACAAGCTGTGTAGCGCGCAGGGATACTTTTCTGACCCCACCAATTAGCCGGAACTACTTTCTTCAACAAAAACCGACCCAAATTGTTGACTGAGGAAGTGTGGGACGATGGGTAAGTCAGACTACTTCATGTCCTAAAATCCCAACTATATCTTAAGACTGAAGAAAATTTGGTTAATCCTTAACACGCCGTACAAATGTACTTCCTGCTTTTCTTGGTTTTACCTTTTTTTGTCTTTGTGCTTTTTATAGGCTTCCAAAGCATCGAGTCAGTCACAGCTTGCCTCCAAACGAGTGCAAAGCCAGCCTTAATGTGATGTGAAGTTCCGTGCCCTCCTATTTTGTCTTATTTCTATTTTATTTTCACATTTGTTCAGGTTAGTGACAAAAACAACCCCCTTCCTTCACTTTCCTTTTTTTTTTGTCGCTCAGTGCCGTCTGTCCCTGACAGGTTTTTACTTTTTGGGGGGGTTATTCTTTGATGCAATGTTTCTTTGACACTTCTTTTTTCCTTTCAGCGTTGACACTGTTGATCTGTTTGTTCTGTCATCTTTAAATATACAATTCAATGAAAGTATCTTGTGTTGTTGTTATTGCGGCCGCTGCGATACAAAGAGTGGCCGCTAGGGGGCAGCATTTGACTGAGGACAATCAGTCTTGGTGAGCACGTGTTTCATTTGATGGTGGGTGCATGCGGTTGACTTTAAAATGATAACATCCGTTTATTCATTTGTTACAGTTTTGTCAACATCGGTAAGTAACATTCATTTTATACTCATGTATGAAATGGGTTATTGAAATAAGAATAGTTATTAAAATGACCACAAAAAATGGATTAAATTGTTAGCAACACCATATTATGTACTCACCTTTAGCTAAGGATTTCCAAAATGTACCTAAGGATTTCCAAAATGTACCCCAAGGGTCATGGTTTGAACCCAGCCTGTTTATCAGCGTCCGGCATCTAAAAATATTTTTTATATCATTCCCAATTGTCCAAAATTACAACTTTATTCCCATAAAATGACAACCTAATACAAAACTATGGCTACATTTATGTAATATTCTTTTTTTACGTTTTTTACGTTTAATTCAGCTTTTTGCTTGTAATTATTTACATTTTTTCCCTGGCTTCACCCCCGCATAATTAAAAATACTTTTACTTAACTCATGTAATATATATTTTTCCTTTTGAATTATTTGACAATATTCTTGTGTATTTTTACGTTTAATTCAGCTTTTTGCTTGTAATTATTTACATTTTTTCTCTGGCTTCACCCCCGCATAATGAAAAATATTTTTACTTAACTCATGTAATTATTTATTCTATATATTTATATTTTTCCTTTTGAATTATTTGACAAAGTTGGAACTATTCTGACTTACTGTAAAACTGACGCTTTTGTTCTTGTAATATTCCAATATTATTTCTATATTATAGACTTACTGTTTATCGGCGCCCGACATCTAAAAATATTTTTTATATAATTCCCCTAATATTTATTTTTTCCCCCTTTTTCTTTTAAGTGAAATAATTGTCCAAAATTACAACTTAATTCCTATAAAATGACAACCTAATACAAAACTATGGCTACATTCTTGTAATATTCCAATAGTATTCTTGTGTATTTTTACGTTTAATTCATATTTTTGCTTGTAATTATTTACATTTTTTTGCCACGCTGGCCCCACCCCTGCATAATTAAAAATATTTTTACTTAACTCATGTAATATATTTTTTTTCTTATTTGTCAAAGTTAGGACTATTCCAACTTACTGTAAAACTGCCGCTTTTGTTCTTGTAATATTCCAATGTTATTTCCATATTTAGAGTATTTTTGACTCGATTACTTGAATTTTTTTTTTTTATTAATTTAAAATAAAAATTGTCTTAAAGGGGAAGTGCACTTTTTGGGAGGAATTTTGCCCATCATTCACAATCTTTATGTGAAGCATGAACACATTTATTTCCCTTTTCTGTGAATTCTACGCGAGGAAACAAGCTAATGAGCTAGCTAACAACAGACATCATGGGAAATTTATGCTAAAGCGCTTGCAAAAAAAACCCTCAAAAACGGCGACAGTGTTCCATTTACATAAGTGACTTGTATATTAACCAAGCTACAGTAATATTATTGTAGCAGCTAACACGACACGTTGCTAGCTGCTTGTCATTCACAGATGAAAGAGCGGATACCTAGCTCTCCATTTCGCTACAAAGATGCTTATTTGCCGTCAGCACTTTTTTTTTTTTTACCTCAGGACTGGAGCACACGTCTTGTGCTGGAAGATACAGCCATCCCAAGGAGGGCGGACACTGTAAGTGTTGTCGCCGCCGCCGTTGTTGTTATTGAAGAAACTAGCATAATTATGTTTTGATAGTGTTTTTAATGCAGCTTTTTGTATCCTTCCCCTAAGCCATGATGTTGAACTATATTTGCTTTCAGGTCATTTGACCTGCATCAATAAGCTTACCAAAAAAATTTAATGTTCCGATAATTAATTTAACAGAAACCCCATTTTTTTCCCCACTAAAGGCACACAAGATATGAGAGGACAGCCTTTATGGATGCTAAACTATAAATAATACAAGAAAAAGCACACATAGTATCTAACAAGGTAGGTGTGTATACATTCAATGCACACACACACAATCAGGTACTTAAGATCAAAGTCAATGTTATTCATATTTCATATCCGCATTTTGTATCGGTGATTTTTCTGATAGAAGTAATAAGTGAACACCCTGATTTGAAATATCTCTAAGGTATAAAATTGTACATTTCTTCTCTTGGTCAAAGTGCTTTATAAAGGACTTGTGGTGTTGAGGTGAATGCTAATGATAAGACAAACTAAAAGATCTGATAAGACAACACACTTGATTATGGTGAGTGTGCAAAAAGGCCAGAAAGTGAAAAATAGAAGAACTCTAGTCGTCTAATAACAATATACAAAAAAATGTTTTTTGTCCACATTCCCTTTGGCACCGTTTGCTTGTTTCCTGTTTGTCTCCATGGCGACATAGGGAGGAGTCCACGGCTCCAGTTTAAGGTTGCTGCTACCCATGTTGGACCTCCTGGGCGGGGGGCGTCACTGCTCAAGTGTCCCATGAGAAGAAAAGAGGTGCGTGTGTCAGGTTGACTTCCACAGAGGCTTGTTGTAGATCCAACCCTCACCCTGCATGACACATAGCATACAGTTAGGGAAAAAAAAATCTGATTTGTACATCTCTAAGCTACGTCATAAATATAACTCTTTATTTGACAGGAGCCAATCATAAGTGATGAAAAAAACCCATTGGAAATAACAGGAGGTCATTACTCATCACACAGCAACTTAACACTCGAAAGCTACTGAAATATACAAGGCAAGTACCAATACAAATTAACATAAATAAAATAATTTTTTAGTCCCCGTAAAGCAATTCATTGGTTATTGCTACCGGAGCGCTGCAATGACGTCAGCTTCCCTTTTGTGGACAGATAGCATTGCAGCGGCCTGGAAGCAACTAAAAAGTTTAACACTTTGGTCGTCGACAATCTTGAGTGCTAATGTAATGGTAATTATGTACTCGGTAATGTAATGTAATGGTAATTATGTACGAGTACTACCTCCTTAGTGAAGTACACTCAAAAGCTACTGAAATATACAAGGCAAGTACCAATAAAAATGAACATAAATAAAATAATATATTTGTCCCAGAAAAGTAATTCATTGGTTATTGCTGCCGGAGTGCTGCAATGACATCAGCTTCCCTCTGGTGGACAGATAGCATTGCAGCGCCTTGGAAGCAACAAAAAAGTTTAACACTTTGGTCGTCCACAATCTTGAGTGGTAATGTAATGGTAATTATGTACGAGTACTACCTCCTTAGTGAAGTACACTCAAAAGCTACTGAAATATACAAGGCAAGTACCCATACATAAAATAATGTATTTGTCCCAGAAAAGTTATTAATTGGTTATTGCGGCCGGAGCGCTGCAATGACGTCTGCTTCCCTCTGGTGGACAGATAGCATTGCAGCGTCCTGGAAGCAACTAAAAAGTTTAACACTTTGGTTGTCCACATAAAATATTTGTCCCAGAAAATTGGTTAATTGGTTATTGCTGCCGGAGTGCTGCAATGACGTCAGCTTCCCTCTGGTGGACAGATAGCATTGCAGTTCCCTGGAAGCAACTAAAAAGTTTAACACTAATCTTGAGTAGTAATGTAATGGTAATTATGTACGAGTACTACCTCCTTAGTGAAGTACTTGGGTGTCCAGGTTTTGTTTTCAGAAGTCCTCTGTCTCTCCTCTTGCCTCTGCTGCTCCTCCAGTTGATGTTTGTACTCTGTCGCCTCATCCATGTTGCCGTCTTTCAGGGCTTTGGTCACGTGTTGCCATAACCGCCTCCAAAAAAACCCATCCAGTGTCACCCCGATGCCTCCAAACATGGACATTTGCAGCTCTGACGTTTAGATACGCTCACAGGAAGGATTCTTCTTATACAATGTAAACATCTCCCCATTACTACAATGTATTTCTGTGTATTATTCCCAACTTGTGTACATTGGAGTAATCCATCATAGATAAGACATTGACTTCCCTGAGTGTATGTAAACGTCTGAGTTGAACCGCACAACGACAACTTCTTACCTGGATTCAGTGCGTCCCTGTTTCTCCAGCGGGCACATCTTCTTCCTGGTGACGGTGAGTTTGTTTGTGTCGATGACTTTGGTCTCCCCGCTGCTGTAGGTGAACTCCAACGTACCGTTCCACTCGCCCTGGGCTTTGCACACGATGGTGTTGGTCGGGTTGTGTTTCACCTCTGCTGTTACTCTGACGTGAGGAAACAGGGTTTTTTTTTTTTTGTGAAAACTTCCTGTCTTCATCAAGGGGATGAAGATCACTTGCTTGGTTAGTCAACATGTGTCACAATGAGGACACAATATATAACACATTATATAGGACATACCTGAGAGGCAAATATAATTTAATTTAATATAATCTAATATAATCTAATGTAAGATAATATAATTTAATATAATATAATCTAAGATAATTTAATATAATCTAAGATAATATAATTTAATATAATATGATCTAAGATAATATAATCTAAGATAATTTAATTTAATATAATCTAAGGTAATCTAAGATAATATAATTTAATATAATCTAAGATAAGATAATCTAATATCATCTAAGATAATATAATCTAATATAATTTAATATAATCTAAGATAAGATAATCTAATCTAATATCATCTAAGATAAGATAATCTAATATCATCTAAGATAATATAATCTAATATAATTTAATATCATCTAAGATAAGATAATCTAAGATAAGATAAT